>NC_057814.1:100004545-100035414 GCF_018294505.1 Triticum aestivum | reverse complement strand
CGCCGCCGCCCCGTCGTCCTCGTCCTCGCCCTCCTCCTCGTCCGCGCCACCGCCGCGCCGCTCCGACCTCCTCCTTGTCCCCTCCGGCCTCCTCCGCCTCCTCAGGTACTGCCCCCACCTCTCCCTCCCCCTCCGGCCTCCTCCTTCCCCTTTGTAAATTTTAGGGTGTAGGGTTTGCAAATTTTAGGGTTAGGGCAGTAAATTTTAGGGCAAATCTAGCATAGTTAGCAAAGTTAGAAATCTTTTAGGAAATTAGGGTAGTAGCAAAAACAGTAGCAATTTAAAAAAACAGTACCAAAAAAATTAGGTATAAGAACAGTAGCAAATAAAAAATATTAGCAAATATAGCTAGGGTAATTTTGTTTAGGTATAAAAAACAGTAGCAATTTTAAAAGAATAGTAGCAATTTTAAAAACAGTAGCAAAAAAATTAGGTATAAAAACAGTAGCAAATAAAAAAAGAGTAGCAAATATAGCTAGGGAAATTTTGTTTAGGTATAAAAACAGTAGCAAATAAAAAAAGCAGTAGCAAATAAAAAAAGCAGTAGCAAATTAAAAAAACAGTAGCAAAAAATTAGGTATAAAAACAGTAGCAAATATAGCTAGGGCAATTTTGTTTAGGTATGAAAAACAGTAGCTACAATTTGTAAAAAGCATGAGCAACTGAAAAATCATCCTGAAATATAGCTAGGACAAACTTCAGTCTTTTTTTTGTTTGTAACAGAAACTACAGTAGTAAATATTTCCTGAAGTAAATATTTTCAGTCATTACAAATATGATGATGCACCCTCAGGTTTGTCAGGTTCAGCTAAGAAAAACAAACACATGTAAAAGCGACAAGGATGGCTCTCAGCCAAACCAAAGCAAGCTATCCATGTAAGAGATCAGCTCACTCCAACAACTTTACTTAGTCTATTACAAAAACCAAACAATCTCTTTCTGAAAGCGACTGTCGTTTAAAACAAGCTCATCACACAATCAACTTCCAGCGTAGCTCGAAACTTTTTCAATCTTCAATTCTTTGCATACATTGGCACACACCCGACGTTCGTGAAACATCTCGGATGCCACCAGCAGTAACCTGCGCGTCCCTGCTACTGCTACCTGTAGATTGCACAAGTCAATTCTCTGTTTTATTTGCTTTAACATAACGGAATAACTAATGGTGGCTGCCTAATGATGACAGACTAAGTTTCTGATTTATTTTGTTATAGAAGTGTAGATTCATTGGTAGCAATTGTTTTCAGTGTCTCATGTTGCTTGTAGTGTTTTGTCCAAAATGTTGAATGATACTGCTTGGAGATGCATATATTGTTTCA
Source organism: Triticum aestivum (assembly GCF_018294505.1). Classification (NCBI taxonomy): domain Eukaryota; kingdom Viridiplantae; phylum Streptophyta; class Magnoliopsida; order Poales; family Poaceae; genus Triticum; species Triticum aestivum. The sequence goes on along the minus strand of NC_057814.1, from coordinate 100,034,095 downwards.
CCTCTTCACATGCCAATGTATTTGCCATGTTGTGATGGAGGCCTTTTTTGCCTTGTCCACCCGAGAGGCCCTTGAGTTTGCCGGAATGTCGATTAACTTCCGTTCCGGCAAATTCGGGTACTCCATATGTCCTATTTTCAGCAAAGGTCATGCTGAAATTTTCCGTGAATTTTAGCATGACTTTGCTAAAAATAGGACATATGGGGTACTTGTGACTAATGCATGGACGATACAAGTTCCCCGCTGAATTTGAAAACACAAGCCTCAAAGGGAATAAAGTGAACAATGCTGCCCTCACGAAGATGAGCAAGGCCCTGTCTACTTGGAAAAGCAATGTGAAGAGAATGATCGAGAAAGGTGAGAGTTATGAGAAGATCAAGGAGAAAAATCCTTCGATCACCGAAGATGACTACAACAACTTCAAGATCAATTGCTCGAGCACCGCAAACTCCGAATCAAGTAAGTGGGGGAAAGAAATGCGGGAGCTGAACTTAGGGGAACACACACTCGGTCCCGGCGGTTACAGAGTGGCGGAGCCTATATGGGACAAGGAGGAGGCGGACCGTGCCGAGCAAGGCCTACCGCCCCTCTTCGATAAATACGGTGACAAGCAGACCAGGAACTTTGTCAGGGCCCGGTACAAGAAGGACCCGAAAACAAAGGAGCTTACCACGGATCCGAAGACCAGGGCGCTTGAGCTTGTTCTGGTAAGGAATACACCCCCGCGTAATTAGCTCCATATGGTTGCATTCTAATTAATGAAGCCAAATTTCTAAATGGTTCACATTCCTTCCGCAGGCGACTGAAAGCAGTAGCGCGGGGTCGACTAAGAGCAACCCTTGGGACACCACTTTAAATAGGGCGTTGAATGTAATGAAGAACAAGGATAAGCTCAGTAAGCCGACGTCAGCTGGTCGTGTGGCCGGCAAAGGCTTGTCGACAAAATGGTCGTCATACTATAACACTGGTGGGCGAAAGGAGAAAAAGACCAGCTCGGAAAGCCAGGCGCGCGAGGTTCAAGAACTCAGGGCACAGGTGGCGCGGATTCCGGAGATTGTCCAAGAGCAAGTGCAACAACAACTCGGAGCGACGATCACCGCCATTGTGCCTACCTTGATCCAGGGGATTAGTGCGTGGATTGCGGGCGGCCAACAGGGGCCGCCCCCGATTCCTAGCTTCACGGCCAGCAACTCGCAGAACGCGATGGCGGGGCCATTGGTGTCTCCGGCGGAGGCGGCATTGGTGTCTCCGACGCCGGCACAGGAGCTTAATGCACCCGGGTGTACGCCGGCCGGCACCTCTGCAGCAAGCGGCCCCTCCGTCAACTGCACGCCCGCCGTTGGTGGTGCCTCGACATTAGCCGAGCTCGAGGCCATCATCACGGTAACTAATTAAGCCTCTCTCGGCCGAGGACTTCATCTCCTTGCCTTTGACTGGGCATCCCTAACGCCCTACATGTTTTCGCAGGGCACCGCCGACGTTTCGTGCACTCTCCTGCACTTCGTGAACAACGAGTTGGTCGATGTCGCCAAGGGCAAAATCGTTCAACCGGGCAACCCCTTGTTCCACGGTACCCAGATGCCACCCAACTTGTTTAGGGTTCAACTGGTTCGGGTGCTGCCAGGCTGCGACGAGTTGTTACCTCCGATTCGACCCATCGGGGCCGACGATGATGACGTGATGACCCTCAGCGCCTGCCTGAGCTGGCTCCTGCTTTGGCCGAAGAGCCAGATTCGTTTGGGGGGCGGGGGACACCACCCCAAAGACAACACCGCCAGTCGTGCCGGCGCCAAGTCGGCCCCATGGCAAGACAGCCGCAACGGTGCCGGACATCCCTATGCCACTGGATCCAAACATGCATATGGCACAGGATCAGAACGACGACGACAACGATACATTTGCCAACGTCGATCAGTACTTTGCCGATCATGGGGACGGTGGCGACTTCATGGGGCCTCCTTCTCAAGAACCCAACCCAACAAAAGACGTGTGCGATCTAGCTGGTACCGCGGAGAAGCCAAGTTGCAACAGGCGTCTTCTGCAGTTCAGCTCTCAGGAGACGCCTCCAGCTGCCGACTTCACCGAGCCTCAGATAGGCGAGGTGTGAAATATGATCAGCCCCAACACACTCAAGAAGGCGGTCTGTGAGCAGAACTCGGTCCCATTACAGGAGAAGAAGAAGGCACGCAAAAGAAAGACTAACAAGGGTGCGGGCCAGCCGGCACCGAGTACGATCCGTGCTCAGGACGGGCCACCTTCAACTGCGGATATCTCGAGGAGGGTGCATGTGGCGGGTAGGCCGATGCTACCGAGAAATATGCTCGATGCTGCAACCGGTGCTATGCGGAGTCTGCATGACAGTGTTCTTTCTTTGGAGAAGCGGCGTCTCGGAGAGAAGGATGTGGCATACCCGGTTTTCGCGGCCAAGGTGCCAGAGGGCAAGGGCTTTGTGGATAACTCCATCGGGGGTACGATCGTCCTGCCGTTTGATGACATCCACTCTATGTTGAACCTTCATCCGCTGCACTACACCTTCGTTCGGCTATTTTCGCTGAGTATGGAGATGCGGATCATTCGCGACAAGACCCCGGACATCGTGATAGTCGACCCCTTCTACATGCATGCCAAGATCTTGGGCAGCGCTAGGGACCGGCAAGTCGCGAGTTCTTACCTCGAAGGCGTCATTCTGGCAAACCAAGATAAGGATAACTTCCTCGTGCCTTACTTTCCCTAGTAAGTCCTCCCCTCAACCGCCCCGTAACATATGAATTCTTAGATTTCGATCTTTTTCTTTTAACATTCCGTGTTTTCTGCAGTGACACACATTGCACGCTCATCCTCCTAAGCCCCAAATATTCCATGGCCACGTATTTCGACCCGGACCGTCAGTCGAACGTAGACTACACAAATGTCAAGAAGGTTCTTGATGATGTTCTCCCCGGCTACGTCAAATCTGGAGGCACCTTCACCAGGCCTATTCGTAAGTACGGCAAGCACGTGTTCTCCCACAATACGATGTTCTGCTGCGTCAAGCAGCCGCCTGGCGGTCAGAAGGGTGCCTACTACGCCATCCATCACATGCGGGCGATCGTACGGGACCATCATCAACTACTGCTACCGAGTAGACTCAAAGATTGGGCCGCGAGCGTGTCGGCAATCCAGGACGCGGACATCAGACAAGAATTCTTTCGCATCCAGTCGGAGTTTGCGGAAATCATCCATCAAGATGTCCTTCGTACCTCGGGGCAGTCCTACCTCAGAAATCAACCGTCCAATAGTGACATCGACACAATCCTACAAATGCAGGCTGACAACGCCCGTTGTTTCATGACTCCCACGATAGACGGCGGCTTCATCCATGCTCCGGTCCCTTGAGTCGATTCGAAAGCAGTGATGCTGTGTCTAGTTCTGAAACATCGATTGGCTCATGTTGTAATTAAACTTTAATGAACTTGTAGTATGTCTCTTTGGTTTCGAGAGTCCTTCAACTTAGATGTAATCGATGCTATTAATGTCTTGCTTTTCTCTTCCGATCGTTCTGTTGCATACTTATATATTGCTTATGTATTGTCTGTGAATTGGTACTAACGTTTCGTTTGGCTACTGCATAGCAATGCCGTGGTATGTCGTGTACAAGGGTAAGGTTCCCGGAGTCTACGACGACTGGGAGGAGTGTCGGAGACAGGTTCACCGATTCAGCGGTAACAGTTACAAAGGGTACACCACTAGGGCCGAGGCCGAATCTAGATACGCCCGCTATCTAGCGGGAGTGGGGAGGGAGCGTTGGAGGAACCGGATGAAGACGAGTTTCATCGTGATGATGCTCATCGTGATGACCGCAGCTCTCTTCTATGTGATGGTAGTTTAGATGATCGATATCGACTTGTAATGTGAAGACAAACTCGCGGTCTCGAGACTTGTAATATAATGTTCTATCTTTGTTCGGTCTTTTCAATTCGGAGACTAATATGATGAATTGTATTCGGAGACTAAAATGATGAATTGTATTCAGAGACTAATCTTCTATTGTATTCGATGAATCTGTTGTTGATGTGTGCTGTCTATATTTTGTCCAATTATACATTTTGTAACCTGTGCAAAAAACAGAAAATTAAAAAATAAAAAAACCTAATATTCATACTAATGGCGCATCACATCATAGTGCGCCATTAGTATGCCAAAGGATACTAATGGCGCATCACTAAACAGTGCGCCATTAGTATGCCGAAGTTACTAATGGCGCATCCTGTTGTTGTGCGCCATTAGTATGCCAAAGCACCTGGGTATACATGGCCCCCTGGGAGGCATACTAATGGCGCACTGTTGTATATACTAATGGCGCATCTGGGGTGCACCATTAGTATACTAGATACTAATGGCGCACCAGTGGTGCGCCATTAGTAAAATATACTAATGGCGTGCTACTAATGGCGCACCACTAATGCGCCATTAATGGCCAAATTAGGTGCGCCATTAGTAGGCCTTTTCCTAGTAGTGCATAGGCTAGCTTCTAGGGTTTAGCCTCTACGATCTCGTGGTAGATCAACTCTTGTAATACTCATATCATCAAGATCAATCAAGCAGGAAGTAGGGTATTACCTCCATCGAGAGGGCCCGAACCTGGGTAAACATCGTGTCCCCCGCCTCCTGTTACCATCCGCCTTAGACGCACAGTTCGGGACCCCCTACCCGAGATCCGCCGGTTTTGACACCGACATTGGTGCTTTCATTGAGAGTTCCACTGTGCCGTCACCACAAGGTTTGATGGCCCCTTCGATCATCGGCAATGATGCGATCCAGGGTGAGGTTTTCCTCCCCGGACAGATCTTCATATTCGGCGGCTTCGCACTTCGGGCCAACTCGCTTGGCCATCTGGAGCAGATCGAAAGCTACGCCCCTGGCCATCAGGTTAGGTTTGGAAGCTTGAACTATACTGCCGACATCCGTGGAGACTTGATCTTCGACGGATTCGAGCCCATGTCAGGTGCGCCGCACAGTCACGGCATGCATGACTTAGCTCTGCCGACGGGCAGTGTTCGGGAGATCCCACCTGCAGCTATTCCGGCCCTCGATCTGGAGCAGATTACGCCGTCCGAGGACGGGTGGATGGACCCCGCCATGGAGGCCGCACACTCAGCGGCGATAGCCGAATACTGACTTCACCTCTTGTGAGACCCGTGTTGCCGGATACTTGGATTCGCCCCCGGCCACGGGCTCCAAACCGCCTGCGTCCGTGCCAATCGAATCTGATTGGGCACCGATCATGGAGTTTTCCTCCGCGGATATCTTTCAACACTTGCCCTTGGGCGATGTGCTAAATTCATTAAGGTCTCTCTCCTTGTCAGGAGGCCCTTGGCCGAATTATGTCCGGCTAGAATGGGATGCAGACGACGAAGGAATTCGCTGCCCACCCACCACCCACTTAGTAGCCACTGTCGATGATTTAACCGACATGCTCGATTTCGGCTCCGAAGACATCGACGGTATGGACGACGATGCATGAGACAAACAGGAACCACCGCCCACAGGGCTCTGGGCTGCCACCTCATCATATGATATATACATGGTGGACACCCCCAAAGAAGGCAATGGCGATAAGGCAACGGAGGATAATCCCTCCAAGAAGCAATCCAAGCACCGACGTCAGCGGCGCCGCTCTAAGTCCCGCCATAGCAAAAGTAGCGATACCGGCACAAGAGACAATAACGCTCCGGATAGTGCCGAAGACGACGACAATCCCCTCCAGCCAGACCTCAAGCGGGAGGATGAACAAGCTAGCCCTCCGGAACAGGCAGCAGACGGAGAATCAGAGGATGCCAATTACATGCCTCTCTCCGAAGACGAGGTGAGCCTCGGCGACGAAGAATTTATCGTGCCTGAGGATCCCGTCGAGCAGGAGCGCTTCAAGCGCCGGCTTATAGCCACAGCAAACAGCGTGAAGAAAAAGCAACAACAGCTTCGAGCTGATCCAGATCTGCTAGCGGATAGATGGACTGAAGTCCTGGCAGCCGAGGAATACGAACTCGAGCGCCCAACCAAGAGTTACCCAAAGCGCAGGTTGCTACCCCAACTCGAAGAGGAAGCATTAAAACCTACATCACCAGCGTATGATGCGGCTGATCGGCCACCTCGTGGCCGAGACAGAGGGGCATATTAGCCCGAAGTCCAGCCCGCACCCCACCGCCATTCAAACAAAAATACCAAGGCCCGGGGCAACACGCAGGACCTGCGAGACGTATTGGAAAACAAAGCAGGACATACAAGATCGATCTACGGATCACGGGTCGCGCCCCAACGCGTGACAATGATCGTCACGCCGGATACACTAAAAGCAAATCCGGTCGGGCCGAATACAACAGACAAGACTCGTATGAACTGCGTCGTGACATAGCCCGGCACAGAGGCGCCGCACACCCCCTATGCTTCACCGATGAAGTAATGGATCACGAATTTCCAGAAGGGTTTAAACCCGTAAACATTGAATCATATGATGGTACTACAGACCCCGCGGTATGGATAGAAGACTTCTTCCTCCACATTCACATGGCCCACGGGGATGATTTACATGCCATCAAGTATCTCCCGCTAAAACTCAAAGGGCCGGCTCGGCATTGGCTCAATAGCTTGCTGGCAAACTCCATCGGAAGTTGGGAGAGCCTGGCAGATGCATTCCTGGACAATTTCCAGGGCACTTATGTGCGACCGCCGGATGCTGACGATTTAAGTCATATAACTCAGCAGCCAGGGGAATCCGCCAGGAAATTCTGGACCCGGTTCCTAACTAAGAAGAACCAAATTGTCGACTGTCCGGATGTAGAGGCCTAAGCGGCATTTAAGCATAACATCCGTGACGAATGGCTCGCCCGGCACCTCGGCCAAGAGAAGCCAAAATCCATGGCAGCCCTCACGACACTTATGACCCGCTTTTGGGCGGGCGAAGATAGCTGGTTGGCTCGTAGTAGCAATACAGCAAGCAAACCTGGCACATCAGAGGCCAGGGATAGCAACGGCAAACCACGACTCAACAAACACAAGAGCCGCAAATATGGTGAAAACACCGAAGATACGTCAGTTAATGCCGGGTTTAGGGGCTCAAAGTCCGGTCAGCGGAAAGGGCCACTTAAAAATAACAATTCGGGTCCATCCAGTCTGGACCGCATACTCGATCGCCAATGCCAAATTCATGGCACCCTAGGAACGCCAGCCACCCATACCAACAAAGAATGCGGGGTCTTCAAACAAGCCGGCAGGGCAGGCGCCAAAAACGGAGAAGGGGGGTCTCAAAGCGATGATGGCGACGAAGAGCCCACATCACCGAACAGAGGAGGGCAAAAGAAATTTCCCCCGCAAATTCAATCGGTGAATGTGGTAAACACCACCCAAATTCCCAACTCGGACCGGATATGCACCCTTAGGGATGCCGACTTAGCGGAACTAGTCGTCCCATAATATAAACTAGGGCCGGTCACCTTCAACCGCACGGATCGTCCGGTTAACGCCAATCAGGGCAATCCAGCCACACTAGTCCTCGACCCAATAATTGACAGGTTCCACCTCACACGAGTCCTTATGGACGGAGGCAGCAGCCTAAATCTGCTTTACCAGGACACGGTGCGCAAGATGGGCATCGATCATTCGGCGATCAAACCCACTAAAGCCACTTTCAGAGGCATTATACCAGGTGTGGAAGCCAGCTGTACAGGCTCCATTGCCCTTGAGGTAGTCTTCGGATCACCAGAAAATTACCGTACCGAAGAGTTAATCTTCAAAATCGTGCCTTTTCGCAGTGATTATCAGGCACTGCTCGGACGAACCGCGTTCGCTCGATTCAACGCGGTGCCACATTATGCCTACCGTAAGCTCAAGATGCCCGGTCCACGCGGCGTCATCACGGTTAACGGCAAGGCCATCACGGTTAATGGCAAGGCCGAACCTTCCCTCGGCACCAACAAGTACACCACTACCTTAACAGCAGAAGCAACGAGCAGCACCTTGCAGCCGAACCTCGAGTCGACGTCCAGGCTCCCGGACACCATCAAGGGACTCCGAACTACTTCACGGAAGGATAGCCCGACTCGTCCAGAGCTCGATTAAACACTCCGGCGAAGGCCAGGACAGGCCGTACTCGGCGGCTCAACCGCTCTCCAGCACGCAAACATTTCTTACATTTCCTTCGCAGGTTCACCTTTGCGCCGACCAGGACGGGCGATACAGAGGCAGCTTGAATGCGCAAGGGAATCCTTAGACATTCCCCACAATGACCATCCGGTTATACTCCGGATCCGCACTCAGCTTCTTCCCCCTGGTCTCAGCAGGTTCCGCGGTCATATTCCTTTTCTTATCACATTACATGTACTCACACACATAGACGTACTATTCAAATACAACATGTGGATTTATATGACACTTACCTGCTGTTATTTCTTATTGAAATTCTTTTGTCAAGTGGCATCCGTACACAGCGATATGCCTTAAAATATGCCAGGGGCTTCGTTTTACCCATAACACGGCAATAAAGTCCGAACACCTTCATGGAAGTTCGGCACCCCGAACCTATAGCATTATATGCATCAGCTCTGAATCATGTCTTGGGTCAATAGTTGGGTTTGCCCGGCTCCCATGTTTTGGTACCTTACGTTCCGCTATATCGGCTAAGGTAGCACTGGGAGAACTACTGTGATTGTGTCCCGGTTCTTCCGGACGAGCACCTCAGTAGAGAAAGCCGAAAACTGACTGTCATGATACGGCGAGAGCTGGTCAGCTGTTCGAGAGGTTACAAAATCTTTAAGGATTTCTCCCGCATAATGCCATAACCAATGCAGTGTGTGATGGATCGGTTTTTTCTTCCGATCAGGTGCTTATAGAGCCCCCCGTGTGGTCTTCCAAACACCAGGGGCCGCGCCTACCTTCCTAAAGCTCCTATGGCTAAGTGAGAGTGATAAAGCCTTATAGTCCGATTGCCTGGTTCGTTGTGCTGAACACCTCCTTCGAAGGACCCAAAACTGGGATAAAGAGTGATCAGGTTTATCCCGAACACCCCCGTACTTCTTACGTGGGGGCAGAAGCCGACGACTGGCCAACTCTCAGGATTAATATATAAAACGGTCGCGCAGGAGGATACACTTTTATATAACAAGCAATAAATAATATAAATGACCTTGTTCAAACATTACAAAGGACAACATGATTTGCATTCATGGAAATATAATGTCCTTGGTACATAGCTCCGCTTCAAGGTAGGATCCTTTCCGGACACTCTCATAATATAATTCGGGCTTGCAGTGCTCCTTCCCCTCTGGCGGTCCTTCGGTCATCAGCTTTTCAGCATCCATCTTCCCCCAGTGCACCTTTGCGGGGGCGAAGGCCATTCGCGCACCTTCTATACAGACCAATCGCTTGATGACATCAAGTCGAGGGCAGGCACTCACAAGCCGCTTCACGAGCCCGAAGTAGCTGCTTGGAATCGGCTAGGCGGGCCATAGCCGGATAATCATATCCTTCATGGCCAGTTCCGCCACCTTATGCAGTCCGATCAGCTGTTTCAGTTGATCGACAAAGGGCACCGGATAATTTGGTGCCAAATACTGCGACCAGAAGAGCTTATCCGCAGTGTTCTTTTCTTCGGCTCGGTAGAATTGGGCGGCATCTAATATGCTGCGGGGCAGCTCGGCAAATACCCCTGAGAAATCTGAATTCAAAATTAGAAACATAATTTTCCCCTCAAATACCTGCTTTACATGGAAAAAGCCTTACCCTCCGCGATCTTTCTCCCCTCTTGGATCCCCTGCAGGGCGCTTTGGGTTTCCCCCCGGGCATCGCTCGTGGCCTGATGCACCTTGGTGAGTTCGGATTCTTTCTCTGTTAAACTCTGCTCCAAGGTCTCGCATTTCCTCACGGCCTCTTGCAGCTCCTGCTCAGCTTTAATAATCCTGGCCTCGTGCTTCTCACGAAGAGCCTGCTCTGTGACTGCCTTTTTCTTGGCCTCGGCCACAACCTTCTTAAGAGCCTCGACTTCGGTCACCATCCCTAGCGCAAATCATGAAGATTATTTCATCATAGTGAAAATTCATTCGCAATAAACGCGAACAAGACTTGTGCATACCTTGTTTATCTCCCAACTGCATTTTCAACTGGCCAAGTTCTTCTTTGGCCCACTCCAGACTTTGATTCAGTCCGGAGATCTCTGCAGTATGAGAGGCAGCAGCCGCTACAGATGCCTGCTTATAACAGAAGAGAAATAGATGTCATTCAATGAGTCTTCCCGCGAACATAAATTTGATCCTCTGTCCGGTTCTTTCTTTCACCGAACAGTGTATCAGGGGCTACTATCCATACCATGACACTCTTCGAAACCTCATAAAACATACCTCAAAACCTTTTATCAGGCTGATACAGGCTCCATTCAGTCCACTTTCAGCAGACTGAATCTTCTCAATCACCGCACCCATAAGGGCACGGTGTTCATTGACGATGGAGGCGCTCTTCAGCGCCACCAACAAAGCATCCGATACCTCTGGTTGGACAGAGGTTGCCGGTGGAACAGGCATGTCCCCTCCAGCTAAGAGAGGCCGCCTGCCTAATTCTGGAGCCGTATTGGTCTCCGGAACTGTATCCGGCTGGGAGCCGAATTCCAGATGGCCCTCGCCGTCAGCTTCCATGGGAATTTTCTCCCCCACGTGTCTTGCCCCTGAAGTTTGACCTCCAGGCACCGCCTTCACGGTCTTTTCCTCTCCTCCTTGGCCGGGGTCCTTCTGGGACGAAGCCTCGGTGTTAGTCACCTGTTTGGAGGAAGGGGCCTTTGGGGACGTCCCGCTCTCCATAGCATCCGAGCTCAGCGAATCCTCTGATGAGGATTGTTTGGTACAGGACCTCGCCGGACTACAAAAAATATGGCTCAGGTTAAAATACTATGCCATGATGAGTCTGGACGCATAAACGTACTCGGATTTTATATACTCACGAGTTCACCAGGGGCTGGGCCCTGGGATCCCACGCCGGGCGCTGTCGGCGGCGGCAGTGGACTCCTCCGGAAGAGGAGCCTTTCCCCTTTTGGGCAGCTCGGCCTCCAAGTGTATGGAGGCCGTCCTCTTCTTTCTTCCTGCCGCAGGGGTTTCATCTTCCTCCTCCTCCTCGTCCTCTTCGGAGGCGGAATGGGCATCAGAGCCTTCGGATATTGTGTCCGAAGTGCCGTGGCGACGAAGGCCGCCCCGGGTCGTTTTGGCCTCCTTCTCGGCCGTCTTCTTCGGCACCTTGTAAGGCGCCGGGACCAGCATCTTCGTCAGAAGTGGGACGGTTGGTTCTTTGGGCAGCGGGGCCAGACAATGGATCCGCTCCGCCTTCTTTGTCCAGCCCTGGGAGAGTTGTAGAAAACACGTTAAGCGCTTCCTTTGGGTTATGCGGATAAAAAGTATGATGACTTACCGAACTTGCAGGGCGGGACAGTTGGTACCCGCGGTCCTCGGCGGAGTTCGGCCGTGATTTGCTGGACTTGAAAAGCACCTTCCAGATGTCCTTGTGCGAGGAGCCGAAAAGCTCTCATAAGGTTTGGTGCCTGGCCGGCTCGAATTCCCATAGATTGCAAGTCCGGTGTTGAGAAGGCAGGATCCGGCGAACTAACATCACCAGGACTACATTGACAAGTTCAATGTTCTTGTCTCCCATATCTTTAACGCGCGTCTGGAGCACCGATAGTTCGTCGGACGAGGACCAGTTCAGGCCCTTCTTGACCCAGGATGTAAGCCGCAGGGGGGCACCGGATCGAAACTCGGGAGTAGCGGCCCATTCCGTGCCGCGCGGCTCAGTGATATAAAACCATTGCTGTTGCCACTCCTTGACAGAATCGTTAAAGGTGCCTGTTGGCCATATGACATTGGGCATCTTGCTCACCATAGCGCCCCCGCACTCGGCGTGCTCAACGCCCACTACATTGGGCTTCACATTAAAAATCTTCAGCCATAAGCCGAAGTGTGGCGAGATGCGGAGAAAAGCCTCACACACGACAATGAATGTCGAGATGTTGAGGAAGGAATTAGGGGACAGATCGTGAAGATCGATCCCATAGTAATACACGATGCCGCGAACGAACGGGTGGAGGGGAAACCCTAGCCCGCGGACAAAGTGAGGGAGGAATACAACCCTCTCGTGGGGTTCTGGAGTAGGGATGATCTGTCCCGCCGTCGGGAGACGGTGGCTGATTTTCTTGGCCAGATACCCGACCTCCCGAAGCTTTTTGATATCCTTCTCCCGGACGGTAGAGGCCATCCATTTGCCTCCTGCTCCGGATCCGGACATTTTCGGAAGGCCTTTGTGGGCAGAAAAGATGAACGCTTGGGCGCTGGAGCTCCGGCGGAGGGGAATGGACTGGGAAGAAGAAAGCGTGGGTGCGAATGGGCGTCCTTATCCCCTTATAAAGGCAGCAGGTATTCTGCGCCTCCCCACTTGCCCGGTAAGACCGCTTATCCCCCCAAGCGCCGTAATTGATGGCGCGGTTGGGTTACCCGCACCCGTATTGATGAGAATCCCGAGAAAAGAGGGACACGATCTCTGCTTCGACAGGACGTGCCAATAAAACCGCCTCGCAACACGTGCAGTGGCAGGCTTGGAAAAACTGTTCGTCATGACCAGACCACGGCAGTACGTCACGTTATGAAAAGCTGTCAGCAGATTAGATTTGTGGAAATATTATTCTCTCTACGGTGGTATGTGGAATTTGTTATGAAAAGCCCGTGTTCAAAATCTTCTATGGAGTATTCGGAGGAGGAACCCGCCTTGCAATGCCGAAGACAATCTGCGCGCCGGACTCATCGTCATTGAAGCCTGGTTCAGGGGCTACTGGGGGAGTCCTGGATTAGGGGGTCCTCGGACAGCCGGACTATATCCTCTGGCCGGACTGTTGGACTATGAAGATACAAGATTGAAGACTTCGTCCCATGTCTGGATGGGACTCTCCTTGGCGTGGAAGGCAAGCTTGGCAATACGGATATGTAGATCTCCTCCCTTGTAACCGACTCTGTGTAACCCTAGCCCCCTCCGGTGTCTATATAAACCGGAGGGTTTAGTCCGTAGGACAACAATCATACCATAGGCTAGCTTCTAGGGTTTAGCATCTACGATCTCGTGGTAGATCAACTCTTGTAATACTCATATCATCAAGATCAATCAAGCAGGAAGTAGGGTATTACCTCCATTGAGAGGGCCCGAACCTGGGTAAACATCGTGTCCCGCGCCTCCTGTTACCATCCGCCTTAGACACACAGTTCGGGGCCCCCTACCCGAGATCCGTCGGTTTTGACACCGACAAAGAGGCCAGTCAACTTGGAGAAGATGACTCCCTTTTATAGTGGGGAATGAAATCTAACCGTTATGCACCCACAGCCCATGCACAAGCGGTAGTACAGCTCAAGCGAGCGGCACGTCTGCTGGCACGGAAGATCCAGACGCCGCATTCAACTAAGTAGGTCAAGGAGGCGGTAGTGCCGCTGGAGCGGTACTACCGCTCCCACCAGCGTTACTTCCACTTAGTGTTGAACAGTACCTAGAACCAGCGGTATAAGAGAAAGGCAGGGTGGTAGTGTCGTTCGGGGCGGTACTACCGCTGGCAACTGCCGCTCTACTTCCGCTCGAGGGATAGAGCTATCTAGAGAGCAAAATATAAGAGGTACTCCATGCGGTAGTGGAACAGCGGTAGTTCCACCGTAGCGTGATATGGACATTGCGACGTCTAGAATATTATCAAGTGCGGATGCTACTAAACTCGAACCAACTAAGGTGAGCGAGGAGAGTCTATTTAAGGATGCTGGTACAATTATAAGTTGTCCAAATATATCGCACACTGGTAGAGATGGCAAGAAACGTTTGCTATGCGGTCCAGGTATTCGTGCTGCGAAGATGGATGCACGTCAAGCTGGTTATTTGGACAACAAATTGATGCATAGACGTGCTTGTACAAATCTTATACATGCACACACACAAGGAAATATAAGAGTTCGTTTGATAAATAAAAGGAAGTCAGATCCCTTCCAAGAAACATATGCTCATCACGGCAACCAACTTGAGATTATGGAGGAACCCATACGTGGCAAGGTGCAACCCAACTTCCGTACACCTCCCCGATGGATTAAGATTGGGACGATGGAGCTGCACGTTGGGTCCTAATAGCATGGAGAATAGTCATATATTTTTTGAGTCCCTTTACCTTACGTACGCATGTGTCCTTTTAGAAATAGGAAGTATATCTTCTCGTTAGCTAGTAGTTTTCCTTGTGCTAATTACGTGCCATATAAATCGTGATGGCAAGTTGTACTAGTTACGTAGTTAGGAGTCTGGTGGTGTGGGCCTTAGGCCGTGAGTTGGTTATATAAAAGTAGATGGCGTCCATGTAACGTGGAGAGACCAGTTTTGTATTTGGAGTTATGAAGTATACAGAAAAACGTCCAAGTCGAGGGCGATCATATCGTGTATATTATCTGTGATTTTCCCATAGAGGAAATTACTAGCGACGGAGGGTTGATCATCACATCGACGCCTACGTGCTGATCCGAGGGGATCATTATTTTTGTTCATGTATTTTCGTACACGGGTGAATCTTATTATTGGAGGTTGAGGGACCAGGTGGAAGAACAGTTGATCAAGGATCGTCGTGAAAGATCGGGCCATCTACATGCACGAATTAGCGTCTCGCTGTTCGTGCCTCATCAAGTGGTATTTAGAGCTAAGGTTAGTCACGGCGATTCAGTTGGCAATATCGTCTACGGAGGCGAGTATGGAGGTGTTGAGTAGGAATGTATTGATGGAGGAGGAAGGCATCGGCAAGGTTGTTCTTTTTCACACATGATGCGTCGTGAAGGAACGGTGCGTGAATTTGATGATCGATGAAGGTTCAACGGTCAACATGGTGAGCATCGAGGTGGTGGAAAAACTGGGGCTGAATATGGCGCCTCTTGAAAGGCCGTACACGCTAAAGTGGTTCAAAGGTGAAATCAAATTACACATCGGATTTTGCTAATTTTTGATTTGGGAAAATATTGTTGTGCGAATTATTTTACGTTTTTCCAGTGCCCATGGTGTCGTGTCATCTGCTACTTGGGAACCCGTGGTGCACGAATGTTGGGGCTGTTCGGAATGTCAAGAAAAATACTTTCTCTTTGTCATGGAAGGGTCAAAGATTTTGTTTTATTCCTATGCCAGTGGATGTGTTCACGAAAGATTGGAAAAGTCGTGTGCTGAAAAGAATAGAAGAACAAGAAGAAATAAAGGAAGAAATCAATGCACCAGTAGAGGGGTTGAATCTTATGGTGGAGAAAGTGCAAGAGGATAGTGGTGCAAAGGGACAACGGTGGAGTGTTTTTAAGACACAATGCAAGATCAAGGACCGTGCATGTAAGATGATAATTGATGGTGGCAGTTTTACCAACGCCATTAGCAAAGACCTTGTACAAGAATTGGGTTTGTCTATGTGGCGACACCCGCAACCGCACCATGTGGAGTGGCTATATAACTCTGGGAAATTAAAAATTACACATAAGGTACGTGTGTGACATTTGCTGTTGGGGATTATGTTGACAAGGTGGATTGTGACGTCATGCCGATGGACGCATGTCAGTAGCAACGCATGTCAGTTACTACTGGGAAGACCATGGCAATTCGATCATGATGCAGTGCATGCCGGAAGATCAAACACATACACGTTCATGCATGATGGAAGAAAGCGTGTGCTAAAACCAATGGCAAACGAGTTAATCAATATAGAGATACAATTTTCAAAGGAGGCGGCTTTGAAAGTTGGCTCAAAACCGAGGACGGTTTTGTTTCAAGGAAGGGAGGATAATATGGACATTGCGACGTCTAGAATATTATCAAATGCGGCTGCTACTAAACTCGAACCAACTAAGGTGAGGAAGGAGAATCTATTTGAGGATGCTGGTATAATTATAAGTTGTCCAAATATATCGCACACTGGCAGAGATGGCAAAGAGCGTTTGCTATGCGGTCCAGGTATTCGTGCTGCGAAGATGGATGCACGTCAAGCTGGTTATTTGGACAACAAATTGATGCATAGACGTGCTTGTACAAATCTTGTACATGCACACACACAAGGAAATATAAGAGTTCGTTTGATAAATAAAAGGAAGTCAGATCCTTTCCAAGAAACATATGCTCATCACGGCAACCAAGTTGAGATTATGGAGGAACCCATACGTGGTAAGGTGCAACCCAACTTCCGTACACCTCCCCGATGGATTAAGATTGGGACGATGGAGCTGCACGTTGGGTCCTAATAGCATGGAGAATAGTCATATATTTTTTGAGTCCCTTTACCTTACGTACACATGTGTCCTTTTAAAAATAGGAAGTATATCTTCTTGTTAGCTAGTAGTTTTCCTTGTGCTAATTACGTGCCATATAAATCGTGATGGCAAGTTGTACTAGTTACGTAGTTAGGAGTCTGGTGGTGTGGGCCTTAGGCCGTGAGTTGGTTATATAAAAGTAGATGGCGTCCATGTAACGGGGAGAGACCAGTTTTCTATTTGGAGTTATGAAGTATACAGAAAAACGTCCGAGTCGAGGGCGATCATATCGTGTGTATTATCTGTGATTTTCCCATCGAGGAAATTACTAGCGACGGAGGGTTGATCATCACATCGACGCCTACGTGCTGATCCGAGGGGATCATTATTTTTGTTCGTGTATTTTCGTACACGGGTGAATCTTATTATTGGAGGTTGAGGGACCAGGTGGAAGAACAGTTGATCAAGGATCACAGTGAAAGATCGGGCCATCTACACGCACGAATTAGCGTCTCGCTGTTCGTGCCTCATCATAGCGGTACTACCGTGTCGCAGGAGCGGTACTTCCGCTTAGCTGTTACATGCCTAGTAAATCTACGGTAGTGGGGTGGTACTCAGGGCTGCAGTACTGCTAGAGCCGTACTACCGCACTGAACTACCACTCTACTACCGCCCATTTATAGAACAGGAAAAACAAGCCGAAGTGTGGTTAGCACTGAACTGCGGCAGTACCGCTGGAGCGGTACTACCACTGAGCAGAGCGGTACTACCGCTTAAGATGCTCTGGAAAGCCCATGCATAGGGAAGGACAAGCTCAATTGCCGGGAAAGAAAGTGGGTGCAAAAGGACTGTGTACGTGTTGATTCTGCCCAAACCTTTTCGAAGTGGACTCCCTCTTAATAGTACGGTGATCCTACGACTCAAATCCACCGAAAAGAAACGCAAGAAAAACACTGTCTTCGCAGTAGCCCAGAGGGGCACGAATCATCTTGTGCCATATGATAGATTATCTGAAATGCTCAATGCACATGATTAGTCCGCAAATGCATTGTCATGAATCACCAAAACCAGTAAGGGAGAAATATGCCTTAACAATCTCCCCATTTTTGGTGGATTGATGACAACACGGGATTTGCACAAGAATGGAACTAGAAAGTAGGCAAACCCAACATCTACAAAATATAGACGGGCTCCCCCTAGATGTGTGCACTAATTAAGTATGCCTTTGGAATGCAAAGTACACACACTAGGATCAACACTCCCCCTATATTTTATAGACCGACAATACTTGCATCAATAGAATATGATAGACAAGCATAGATGCAAGGAAATATCATGTGAGCATAAGGATAGGGCACAAGATAAATAACACCTCACAAGCTAATAAGGTACTTGACATAAATATAAATATGTATCACACCATATGATAGGTACTTAAGATTCCACACACAAACGAAAGCAAATCAAAGCAAACGAGAGAGAGAAAGAGAGAGAGAGAGAGAGAGAGAGAGAGAGTTCATGAGAGAATGAAATCAACAACAAAGAAGACACACTCGTGACTCAGCAATTCCCTAAGCTGTCTCCCCCCCTTGGCATCGAGACACCAAAAGGGAAAAGAGCACTAAACATCCAAGGTGATGGAGATGCTCCAGAACATCAGTACTCCTCATGCTCATCTGAGTCATCGTCCTCCTTAGACTCCTCTGCTGTCCCTGCTGCCTCATGCTGATGCTCAACCTTTGAGCCTGATCACTGATAGTGTTGCAAGATCCATGTCTCCTCATCCATGACCCTCTCCTCAGAGCCACTAGTAATCTCCAGACCCAGGTGCCTTATCTTGGTCTTATGGTGCGTGCGAGCCACCTTCTTAGCCACGTGAGCCCTATACTAACCCTTGGCTTGCATGCAGAAGAGCTTCTTCATCTTCGACTTGAGCTTGGACGCCCAAGATGGTACCTTCTCTAGAGAGGGGACAAACTCATAATCAGGCTCAGGCCCATCATCTGAGTCAGTAGGTGCAATCTCCTCGGTGGGGCAACAGGTGCAGTACCCCAGTTCTCCTTCTGGCGCAAGTTCAGAACCCCATGAGATACCATATGCTCAGTAGGAAGGGACTCTCCTGGAAATTCAGCAGCCCAAGTCTCCTCAATCAACTTAAATAGGTAGGGGCCATAGATGGGAACCTTCCAGTCAAGCATGGCAGAACGAAGCTCGCGCCACATAACATGAGAGATGTCCAGAGTAGTTGTCCTGCCCTTCTCCTTGATGCAAAGCAACAACAGATCCACCAGATAAGAGTACCTGATCCAGGTTCCCAATGCAAGGGAAAAGCGTGTTGCGAAATATGCGGTGCATGATATCCAAAAACGGAATGAGCTCCGTGCGAGTGCCCCCCTTGGCAGTAGTCACAGACCTGGAGTAACGAATAAGCTTAGACTTGTGCGTTGCAGGTGTATCCTTGTGGGGCCTGAGACCAACATGGTTGTCTTCCCCCCTCACAGCGATACCCAGACAACCAATGAATGTCTTCCAATTGACCACCAGTCATCCATGACATGTTCCTTTCCTCATTTGCATGATAATGAACCATGGCATAGAATTGAGCCACAATCTCGGCATCATAGTCCTTTTTGAATGTGATGATAGGGATGAGACCCCGCTGCTGACAAAGTGCAAGAGCCTCTCCAAAGTAAGCAGGATCCTTCTCCATGCGACCGATGTCAATAGACTTGACCACAACAAATAGGTTCTTCTTGGCCTTCAGAATGTCCACATATATTAGAGATTGCTCCTTGGTCCAGAAGGGACGACCAACAAGAGCCTCGTCCCAGGATGAAAATATGGGTTGGCATACGGAAAGCAGCAAATTTCTTGCCAGACATCTCATCAGGTGGGGTGCTCTTCTCCTTGAGCTTGCTTGCGGTCCTCTTCACATGTTGCTTTGGAGGCCCACTGGAACTAGCTGGAGCCTCATTAGTAGTGCGGTAGCGCTTGGAGCCACCATGATGATCCAGGTTCTTGCGACGAGCTTGATGAGTGGAGCTACCATCACCTGTAACCCACAAACACAGAGCGAGGGAAAACAGGTGTAAAGCCATTTCCTAAGCCAAGAGATACAAACTGAGAATAGAGGTAAGTGCAGAAATTCTGAAAAACTAGGTCACAGCGGTAGTATCGCTCCCAGCAGTGGTAGTACCGCCGAACGTTAAGCGCTAGTACCCAAGAAACTAGTGGTAGTACCGCCGCAAGAGGTAGTACCATCCGCGTCCAAGCGGTAGTACTGCCCACCTGACGGGATAACATCCGCGGCGTGGATCCGGTAGTACCGGTGATGTAGAAGTTCAAAAATTCGGCAAAGATAACTATACTCCTATCTAGCAGTCCTCCTACTCATGCCTAGATTTAGCCAAAAATCTATGAACACAACATGCATTGTGATGTCTACTACGCGACCTTCTTGTAGACTCGTGTTGGGCCTCCAAGCGTAGAGTTTTGTAGGACAGTAGCAAATTTCCCTCAAGTGGATGACTTAAGGTTTATCAATCTGTGCAAGGCTTAGAATGAAGATGGTCTCCCTCAAACAACCCTACAACGAATAACAAAGAGTCTCTTGTGTCCCCAACACACCCAATACAATGGTAAATTGTATAGGTGCACTAGGTCGGTGAAGAGATGGTGATACAAGTGTAATATGGATGGTAGAAATATATTTTTATAATCTGAATAAATAAAAACAGCAAGGTAACTAGTAACAAAAGTGAGAAAAAAAGGTGTTGCAATGTTTGAAAACAAGGCCTAGGGTTCATACTTTCACTAGCGCAAAATCTCTCAACTATGATAACATAATTGGATCACATAACAATCCCTCAACGTGCAACAAAGAATCACTCCAAAGTTTCTATCGGAGAACGTAGGACGAAAACGTGCATCAACCCCTATGCATAGATTACCCCAATATCACCTCGGGAACCCGCAAGTTGAGTGCCAAAACATACATCAAGTGAATCAATAAAACATCCCATTGTCACCACAGATATCCCATCATAAGACATACATCAAGTGTTCTCAAATCCAATACTTAATCCAACATAACGAAACCTCAGAGAGCAAGACTCAATTCATCGCAACAAGAAATAGAGAGGGAAGAACACCATATGATCCAACTATAATAACAAAGCTCGCGGTACATCAAGATCGTGCCAAATCAAGAACACAAGAGAGAGAGAGAGATCAAACACAGAGCTACTGGTACATACCCTCAGCACCGAGGGTGAACTACTCCCTCCTCGTCATGGAGACCACCAAGATGATGAAGATGGCCTCCGGTGATGATTTCCCCCTCCGGCAGGGTACCGGAACAGGGTACCGATTGGTTTTTCGTGGCTACAGAGGCTTGCGGCAGCGGAGCTTCTCATCTAGGGTTCTTTTCGAAGGTTTGGGTATTTATAAGAATTTTTTGCGTCACGAACAAGTCAGGGGGGTGCCCGAGGGGTCCACAAGCCGTAGGGGCGCGCCCGGGGGGTGGGCGCGCCCCCCAGGCTTGTGGCCTCCTCGGTCACCTCCCGGTCCACCTCCCGTGCTCCGTGGGTCTCTTCTGGTACATAAAAAATCACTGTAAAATTTCATTCCGTTTGGACTCCATTTGGTATTGATTTTCTGTAAAAGACAAAAACAAGGAAAACATCAACTGGCACTAGGTTAATAGGTTAGTCCCCAAAAATGATATAAATAGCACCATAATGCATATAAAACATCCAAGATTGAAAATATAATAGCATGGAACAATCAAAAATTATAGATACGTTGGAGACGTATCAAGCATCCCCAAGCTTAATTCCTGCTCATCCTTGAGTAGGTAAATGATACAAACAGAAGTTTTGATGTGGAATGCTACCCAACATGTTTATCAAGTAATCTTTCTTATTGTGTCAGGAATATTCAGATCCAATAATACTTCAAGCATACTAATAAAGCAATCATGTCTTCTTTATCCCTACAAAATCATATAGTCTGACTATGCTCTATCTTCATCACACAAAATATTTCATCATGCACAACCCCAGTATTGGCCAAGCAATTGTTTCATACTTTTAATGTTCTCAAGCCTCCTCAACTTTCATGCAATACATGAGCGTGAGCCATGGATATAGCGCTATAGGTGAAATAGAATATGGTGGAGGTTGTGAGGAGAAGAAAAAAAAAGTCTCACATCAACTAGGCAAATTAATGGGCTATGGAGATGCCCATCAATTGATATTGATGCAAGTGAGTAGGGATTGCCATGCAACGGATGCACTAGAGCTATAAGTGTATGATAGCTCAAAAGAAAACTAAGTGGGTGTGCATCCAACTTGCTTGCTCACGAAGACCTAGGGTAATTTGAGGAAGCCCATCATTGGAATATACAAGCCAAGTTATATAATGAAAAATTTGAACTAGTATATGAAAGTGTCAAAATGGGAGACTCTGTATCATGAAGAACATGGTGCTACTTTGAAGCACAAGTGTGGAAAAAGTATAGTAACATTTCCCCTTCTCTCTTTTCTCTCATTTTTTGTTTGGGCTCTTTGGCCTCTTTTTTTTATTTTGGGCTCTCTGGCCTCTTTTTTTGGGCACTTTGGCCTCTTTTATTTTTTTAAGTCCGGAGTCTCATCCCAACTTGTGAGGGAATCATAGCTTCCATCATCCTTTCCTCACACGGGACAATGCTCTAATAATGATCATCACACTTTTATTTACTTACAACTCAAGAATTACAACTCGATACTAGAACAAAGATATGACTCTATATCAATGCCTCATGCATATGAGAACAATATGACAATGCTGGTGTGTCATAATAAAACGGAAAGGTGTGGAAGTTGCACGGCAATATATCTCGGAATGGCTATGGAAATGCCATAATAGGTAGGTATGGTGGCTGTTTTGAGGAAAAGTATATGGTGGGTTTAATGCACTGGCGAAAGTTGCGCGATACTAGAGAGGCTATCAATGGTGGAAGGGTGAGAGTGCGTATAATCCATGGACTCAACATTAGTCATATAGAAGTCACATACTTATTGCAAAAATTTATTAGCCATTGAAGCAAAGTACTAATACGTATGCTCCTAGGGGAGAGGTTGGTAGGAGTTAACCATCGCGGGCTCCCGACCTCCACACAAAGGAAGACAATGAAAAAATAAATCATGCTCCGACTTCATCACATAATGGTTCACCATATGTGGATGCTTCGGGAATCACAAACTTTAACACTAGTATTTCTACCAATCCACAATTACTCACTAGCATGACTCTAATATCACCATCTTTATATCTCAAAACAAATGTGAGGAATCAAACTTCTCATATATTCAATGATCTTCATGAAAGTTTTTATTATATTTCTCTAGAGTACCCATCATATTAGGACTAAATTCATAACCCAAGCAAATTGCCATACTATTTTAAGACTCTCAAATGATATAAGTGAAGCATGAGAGTAATGACAAACTACTCCAAAAAGATAATAGTGAAGATCAATGAGTAGTCAAATAATTAAGTAGCACTACTAGGGAAAAGCCTATACACAGAATCTTACCAGCAGTGCGCTTTAAAATAAGGCGCTGCTGCTACATAGCAGTAGCACGCATGCACAAACCTCGCTGCTGAAATAAATGTAGCAGTAGCGCGCCTGCTCGAAGACGCGCTGCTGCTATAATTGCCACGATGCCGCCGCGAGGCTAGTTCTAGCAGCAGCACGTTAATACGAAGAGCGCTACTGCTATGGATCATAGCAGTAGCGCATTTCCACAATAACCACTACTGCTAAGTTTACTACAAAAATTTAGTCCCACCTCGCTCCGCGAAGAGAGTTTCTACCGCCTTAAATATGTTACTTCTCAAACTTTCACAAGCACTTGGTCTTCATTGAACTCTATGTGTAGAATTTGTGGCCGCAATATGAGTCTTCACCGGTTCCTAAAACGGTGAGGACTCATGTTGACAAATCGGATTGTACACAAAAAGATCATTGATGATCAATGTATTTTTGATGTCTATTTTTACATGCTGACACATAGCAGTAGCGCGTTCTTTGTGAAAGGCGCTACTACTAGGTCGTTTAGCAGTAGCGCCTTTCTCTATAGGGCGCTACTGCTATGCCATTCCATCTCCCACCCCCACTCTCCTCTATCCGGTCCACTCACACTCACACTCACTCGATCTCCCCCTCAGCCACTAAAAAAATACACTTCCGTGATGATACGTGTTTGTCACAGTAGGTCACGTTTTCTGTCAGGCATGTACATCCATGACAAATTTATGACAGAATCAAGATAGTCATACCTGTGCTGTCGTAGAAGTGTTCCATGACATTACCAAAATTATCATCACGGAAGTGTCCACTTCCATGACGATAAATCGCGCGTCATAGAAGTGCTTTCGTCAAGGGTGACCGACACGTGGCATCCACCGTAACGGAACGCCATTAAGCTATCGGGTCCGGTTTTGGATCCGATAACCCGTTAACAGCCCCGACCAATGGGGATTTTCCACGTGTAAAATCATCATTGGCTGGAGGGAACACGTGTCGGCTCGCCGTTGGGACAGATGTCATCCACTCATTGGACCGAAAGCGCCTATGATACGTCGACACGTGGCACGACCCAACAGAGGCCCATTCCTGTGAAAAGGCCGGCCCACGGCAAGCCCGTTAATGGCCTGTTCGCATATAGCCCATTTACAGCCCGCTAACCTAGGGCCCGTTTACGGCCTATCCGAAATAGGCCCAGTAGCGTCATCTGGGCCATCCAACATAATTCCAGCCCGTTTAACTTCCGGCCCATGTATGGCCCATGACGTCTTTCGGCCCATATGAGGCCCTTAGTAACCCTCGGCCCATTAACGGCCCGTGGTAAAACTGGCCCGTAATGAACAGTGTATCACTTTATACCCATTAACGGCCCATTATACCGTTGGGCCGTTTCCAGCCCATGTTATCTTTCGGCCTTCTCAGGGCCCATTTATTCTTGGGCTCATTTCCAGCATTCGTTTACTTACGGCCCGTTACAGGCCTTTTCTGCTTGTGGGCCAAATTCAGCCCGTGGATACAGTCGGCCCGTTTGTGGCCCGTTAATCTATTGGGCCATTTTCATAGCATCATCAAATACGGCCGATTAACGGCCCGTTATGGTCAGCCCATAAAACGTACGATTTCCACTCTAGCCCATTTACGGCCCCTTATACGGCCCGTACAAGGCCCATAGATGAAACGACCCGTAGAAGGCCCATTGACCCGACAGCCCACAGAAGGCCCATTGATCCGATGGCCCATAGAAGGCCCATGGATCCGCTGGCCCATGGAAGGCCCATTGATCCGACAACTGATAGAAGGCCCACGGATCCGACAGCCCATAGAAGGCCCACGAATCCGACGGCCACAGAAGGCTAGGGATCGTCCGTCCCGTAGATGGCCCATGGAACGTACGGCCTGTGGAGGGCCATGGTCACTACAACGTTTGGGCGAGTTGGCCCCCGTTTGAAAGATATAGCATATTCAAAGAATTATCCTACTCTATACTATCACCTCTAAAAAACATACACTTATATACAATAAAGAGACTAAGGTATAGAAACGTAGAATAATCCTACACTATACAATAAAGAAATTACAGCCGATTATACCCACTGGGCATTATGGTTCGGCACCAGTGATAATAAAGCATACACAAACAGAAAATTACATACACTGGGCAAATACAGCTCATACATCATGGACGCGCATCAACATAACTTACCATTTGAACTATAATCTCTTCAAAAAATAGGATTGGACGGTTTTAGGTAGCACAAATTTCAGTCTACAAAATCTCCAATTCCTTCGTTGTTACCTCAGTGTCTTGTTTCATTTTTTGACTCCTGCATCTAATACCTGCATGTCCAGTCTCAACTTGTTGATTGTACGTTCAGAATCATGCACACGTTGTCTTGCCACCTCTGGTTGATGCTCGAGAACATCAGCACATTCCAATTCCAATCCATAATCATTCGGTAACGGCCATGCCGCACTGTTCGCAGATCTTTGTGTTGATGTCACTTCATCCTGAAATGTTTCTGTAAGTACACATGACTAGGGCAAAAATATAGTTACAACAGTGAAGCGAGCAAGACAGACTATTTTGTACATGGCAAAACAGGACTAACAATAATGTTACACGTCATGAAGCATAAGCAGGTGATATTTTAAAAATTATAAAAAAGGTAGTCTGTGCAGCCTGCATACTGAAATCTCTCTTAGCTCACCAGAGGAGCATGATGTTGGGGCCCAATCCAAAACACAGACAAGTTACAAATTTAGACAGCACGTTGCATAGAAGTAAGCAAGCAGTTGGCCATTCTGTAGCTCAATTAAAGTCTTAGGGAGCATAATGAACAGCAGAGGATTTCATACAAACATACTACAGCAAGCAAAACTATGCAATCATTAGCCTAGTATAAACTAGATTGTGAGCCTCATTCAATAATAGTTGGTTAATAGACTTCAAAGCTTCAGGCACACTTCGGCAGAGTAATTAAATGGTAAGGCCTTTAATTATGTCAACTAATAGTTATACAAGTACCCAACATCAGGCATCATTCTTTGGGCATCTCATTAACTGGGGACAAATAAAGCAATTGAAAAGAGCAAATTAACTATGCCTGAAACAAACAAGGAATTGAACTGTTGAGTTGGATACAGTGACTTACCTTAACAGGTTGAAGAGGCTCAGCGCAACTCCTACTTCTCTTGCAAGGCTCTTTCCTAAAATCTTGTACTTGGAAATCCTCAATCTTATCTTCATTGCACCCCCTCTGCAAGGTGACACAAACTAGTTACTCGTCTCCTTGGAAGATAAATATGCATACTTTCCAGTCTGTGAACACAAAAGGATGAGATTATAACAAAACAACACCACATAATGAAACATGCCGCATCTCTTGCACTTGCACACAATGAAATGAGCATTTACTATGTCTGCACTATGTAAAAACTAGGCATACCTTCGAACTGGATCTCCAGGTACTCTTGGAGAGCCTACTTTAGTGTAGAGCCAAACCTTTATGTCACCTATGAGTTAGAAAAGGCCCCACTACAGCAGCCCTTAGTGTTTAAATCGTTGACAAGCTCTGTTAGAGTGTTAGGTCAAGAACAACAAGTAATCAAAGCAAACAGTCCTAGTATGGTTGGCTGATGCAAACAAGCAATTGAACAGATGTGTGAGAAAATCTTACATATCAAGAAAAGAAGCAAAGAAGGAGGCTTAAAGACCATCACTTGACTGACCAGATTTAAGGGGCATTTAAACATCATGTACAACGTATGAACTAACATAAACATTGCATATTCCACATTCTACAATGGAATGCACATGTATTAGGTTATGCCATGTATGATGATGCCTAAATGTACACTATAGCAGGCAGGAGTGATTCATCATTGCACACACAATTGAATTGCAGGTTAAGGGCCAGTTCTATTCCGCCTTTTCAGGGCTTATTGTCAAAATAAGCCATAAAAGATGTAAAGAAGTCATTTTTGAGTTATGGGCTTGGGCTTAACTAATTTTGCTTTGGAGGGGGGTGTTTCGGGTAGAACCTCACTGAAAATTGAAGGGAAGGGGAATAGTGAAGACTCTGTTGTCTGCCTATATTACGCTCAAAATGCAACTGGTGACGCCCGCGTCACACCTCACCCTCAAATAAAAACAAACACGCAAGCGTTCATTGCCCTGCCCGCTTGCATCTCCTCTCCCCTTTCCCTCTACGTCAATCCCCTGCCTGCAGCACTAGGGTTCCTCCAGCAAGCCGTCGCCACTGGTCCCATCTGGACTGGTCCTCGATGATGCTCTGTCCAGCTAGGCTACATGGCCGGCGAGTAGGGGCAAATCTCCCTGGCTGCTCCTCCCTCTGGTGCCGCCCCTCATTCTCATGGTCTCCAATAGCTGCTCCACTGTGGTTCGTCCAACGCACTACTCCGGCAGGCGCTGCACAACTACGGCTGATGCCACACTGCGGCAGAAGGCACCTTATTGCCCCTCCCCACCTCCCAGGCCGTGGCCTTGAGGTGCTGTTGAAGGATGAGCTCATCCAACAAGGTGAGGATCTCCTCTGTTTTTTGCCAAATTTTCATTCTGATACACTATACGATGAATTGCTACGAGCTGCTTCTGCTGCTGCTATATGATGCATTGCTATGAGCTGCTCCTGCTGCTGCTATACGATGAATTGCTATGAGCTGCTGCTGCTATATGATGAATTGCTATGAGCTGCTGCTGCTGCTATATGATGAATTGCTATGAGCTGCTGCTGCTATATGATGAGTTGCTATAAGCTGCTCCTGCTGTTGCTGTATGATGAATTGCTATGAGCTGCTCCTGCTGCTGCTATATGATGAATTGCTATGAGCTGCTCCTGCTGCTGCTATATGATGAATTGCTATGAGCTGCTGCTGGTATATGATGAATTGCACACTGCTGCTGCTGCTGCTGCTGCTGTATGATGAATTGCTATGAGCTGCTGCTGCTATATGATGCTTTCAGGTGGTGCTGCTATATGATAATAACCAGCCACTTGGACCATCGAATTTCAATAAATAATTGTTCTTCATTTAAATGTGGGTCATGCGTTTTTTGTTTAAATTAGGCAATGGGATCTCTATGGAAAACATTGACCAAAGTAGATTGTGCCAAGTAGATGGTATCTTTGTATTTGCATTTTGAGCAAATAGTGATGGTCTGTTTTCCTATCATATTAATTACTATACTAGGTTCAATTTGTGATGTTTGCAAGTCAAATTAATTTTCATATGGGCAGCAAAATGAAAAAAATATAATGCAATATAGACTTTTCACTTATCATACCAAAGATAAGCTGAAAACGCAATGAAAAGAACTGGTTGGCTTATTACATGGAGCTTATATTCACAGGTGCTTATTTTCTTAGGATAACTCGTAATAACTGTCCCTAAGAAACTTGGCCAATAGAACTGACATACAAATAACATGTCACGATGATTGCAATGGAGGAGTGACGTACCATAGCACACTGTATAGGCTCACCGCTGGCTCTCCTTTTTTTGCGATGTTCCATGAAATTGCCATATACATCTTGTACTTTTTCATTGTGTAACCCAATCTGCAAGTTGGCACGGCTAATTTCAGACATCTCTACATGATAATTCATTGCATATCCCTTGCGCATATTTAAACCACCAATTAATGATTGTGTGCGTAGTATAAACTAGCCATGACTCTGTGTGCTGGACTAGCAGGCACTCTAAGGGAGCCTAATGTAGTGTACTGGAATTCCTACATGCCACCTACGATTTTGTGTAATGTACTGCCTCTATTCCTAAATATATGTCTATGTAGAGATTACAGTATGGACCACATACATATGTACATAGATGCATTTTCGAGTGTATATTCACTCATTTGGCTCCGTATGTAGCCTATAGTGGAATCTCTAGAAAGACTTATATTTAGGAACGGAGGTACGAGGTAGTATCATGTATGACATCTACATATCTAATTTAGCAGCCACTAGTAGAAATCATTGTCTGCACAAAGGGATTACTGGTCGAAAATCCTAGCAAAGCACGCTGGCAGGCACAGAACAATACAAGAGAGAGACACACGCTTACCAGATCATAGCAATGCCTCGGTCCAGGATCTTGGTTGGCCAAGCTATTAGATCCAGAAGAAACATCGTCCTTGTAGTTTTTGCCAGCTGCATAACAGGTAACAGTGACCTGTTAGTATATTTGAAGTACATCGGGCAGGTGATGCTAGACGAGTTTAAAGGTGACAAGTACCTAGGCCGTGGCGGGTGCTTGGCATCTTGTCAGAATGTGGGAATCAGGTTAGAAACGTCAAGGGTGATGACGCTGTGCTGGCTGTCGGGGTCCGGTAAGGAGATCTAGAACCGTCGACTAGGGTGTTTGTGGAGCGGCTCCGGTAGGGTGGACTACGGTGTGGGCGAAGCGGATCTGTGGCCGTGGACGAGGGCGTATGTGAAGCTGCACCGGTGGTTGGGTTAAGGATGGTGTCGATGATGCGGATCTGCGGCCGTGGACGGGGCGTCAGAAGCTGCTCCGGTAGGTTGGATGAGGGTGCGAGGAAGCAGATCTGAGGCCGTGGACTTGTGAGTTGGCAAAGCGGCCCCGGTAGGGTTGAAAATGGTATAGGTGAAGCTACTCCGGTGAGGTTGACGATGTTGTCGGCGAAGCGACTCCGGTAGGGTTGAGGAA
>NC_057814.1:99952744-100003967 GCF_018294505.1 Triticum aestivum | reverse complement strand
AGAAGCAGATCCGGTGAGGTGGACGCCGCTAGCAGTGAATGGGCTCTGGTACGCCGGTGGATGAGCAGTCTAGGGTTTCGAGAGGGGAGGGGAGAAAGGCCGATGAAGTACGGACGACGTGATGTGAGATGCTCTGGTGCTGTGGAGTTAGTCTTTTTGCGGGAGGGGGAGAGGAAATGGGGGTGCCATGTAGTGGGGGGAACCGGAAGTTACCAAAGCAGCCTTGACCTATTATGTAGATGAGGGCGGTATTGTAACTGTTGGTCTCCGTGCACCAAGGACAAAAGGGGAATTTCGCATGCTAAAGACTAAGGTGGCGGAAATTTTAGAAGGAGGCGGAAGATTTTGCCGCCCGCGGGATCGTTCGTATCCAGTTTCCACTAATTTTGGGCCGTGCTAGCGGGAAGGTCATGCGAGACTGTGTACACGGGGCACACGTCAGCAGTTAATAACTGGTGTGTCCACCCCAGAAAAAAAGACAATAACTCATGATGATGCGCCGATAACTTGGACGTTGACACGGGCGCGGCCAATCGTACGGGTGTAGTGGCGCGTTCACAAAAAAGGGATCAAACACTCATCCTATGTATTTCTCGTGTAAATAGATGATTTAGTGCAATCGGTTATTTACTTTAAACATAATGCATTGACGTGTTAGTGTAGAGGCGCACAAAAAGAAATGGATATTGTAGTCCGCTACTTAAAAGTGTTACCTCATATGATTACATAGCCTCCATTTCATAAATTGCGTACCCGTTGAATTCATATATGAATATTACATATATTACTTCATAATAGAACCTTAAATAATCCAGGACTAATGATTTTGAATGCAAGAGTAACAATGGTGCATGTACATGATAGCTACATTGGTGTTTGAAGAAACATCACTATAACTTTGGCATGCACAACTGAAAAGGTTTATTTAAATAGAAAATGTGATATGTGAGTGTCCAATCTTTATAGCGTTGAATCGATATTGTACCTTTGGCCACGATACGAAGTAG
Source organism: Triticum aestivum (assembly GCF_018294505.1). Taxonomy (NCBI): domain Eukaryota; kingdom Viridiplantae; phylum Streptophyta; class Magnoliopsida; order Poales; family Poaceae; genus Triticum; species Triticum aestivum. Next base: position 100,002,960 of record NC_057814.1, on the reverse strand, counting down.
ATATTGATTTATGTTCAAGCGATGCACGTCCACGATCGTTAGATAGTGATACATGAATGAATTGTGCAATCTCTCACACACGCATACATATCTCATTTCCCTGTGGTCATCGGAATCACACACGCGCACTTCATGTATTTCTCTCCCTCCGTCAAGGTTAGAATTCGTCTTTCTACCCCGTCCTACAAGTCTCTCACACAGAAACACACACGCTCGCTCTGTCGAACACGCCCACCCCTTTAATTCCGCCCACCCACAACCACTAATGTCTCAAAGTATAATAATGTCTCACACACATATGCCTAAGGTTAACTCGAGTTCCGGAACCATATGAATACATACAATGGGATTCGACCAGAGCACCTTCTGTTTTGAGATTTCGCTCTCTCTCTCTCTCTCTCTCTCCCACACATTGTTTCTCGCTTCCGGCACTTGCATGCACACAATTTTGTTCATCTTCGTGATGCTTTAAGTATGCCTCGCACAAATGCTATCTACCTATCCCTTAATATAGCTAGATATGTGTCACACAAACTCCTTCTCCCTACTAGCAAGATGCCCATGCGTTGCACCGAACATCAAGATGCATTTGTATGAGTAGTTTATCTTGTGGGAGAAAAGGATGAACAAGGGAATGCCTTATTTGCAAATGCGGCGAGTGGTGTGGGTATCTTTTTGCAAAATTGCCACAGTTTAGTTCCTATCCGTCGGGTATAAATCGGATGGCCTATATTGTAGGATGGCAGGAACACCATCATCACCAACTCTGTTTTTATAAGAGTAGGGATATGTAAGTGTCACTGCCCCCGCCCCCCGACACACACACCCACACCCACACAACCACACACACACACTTCCCAACACCGAAGGAGTAGGGTGACACCTCGATCTTGATACTAATCTATCAACTGGCTTCTCTCTCAAACACACACACACGCACACACACTACCCGACACCGAAGGAGTAGGGCGGCACCTCGATCTTGATAGTAATCTATCTACTCCTCTTTCAAACACACACACACACATACACACACACTCGCTAGTTGTGCCTCTGTGCCTACCGCGCACACTCTCGATACGTCTTTCTCTCCCTCCCCCTCCCCCACCCAACAATGACAGCAGAAGGGTGACAACTCAATCTGATCGTAATCTGTCAAATGGTTTCTCTCTCGAACATTGTGTCTCTGTGCCTCGCGCAGTAGCCCCCTCGATATGTAGACTTCTCGCGCATGCACAGCTGTAGTGACGATGACGCTGAACCCAGTGTGCCTCGTTTTTACCGACCTCATGTGATAGTTTTCACCCTGTTTTCTATTAATTAACAAGGCAACCTTTTCTTCGTTACTACTAGTGAATCCGAAATCATTCGGGGCAGACATAAAATATATCACTTCAACCCAATTAGCGCAGTATATTTTAAAAGAAACTAGCTAGATGCTCGTGCGTTGCACGGAACATCAAGATGCATTTGTATGAGTAGTTTATCTTGTGAGAGAAAAGGATGAACGAGGGAAGGCCGTATTTGCGAACGTGGAGAGGGGTGTGGGTATATTTTTGCAAAATTGCCATTGTTTTCTTCCTACCCATTAGATATAAATCCGACGGCCTATATTGCAGGATGGCACGCACACCATCATCACCAACTCTGTTTTCTACTCCATCCGTTCCTAAATATTTGTCTTTTTAGAAATTTCAGCAAGTGACTACATATGGTGCAAAATGAGTGAATCTACACTCTAAAATATGTCTACATACACATCCGTATGTGGTAGTCCATTTGAAATATGAAAAAGACAAATATTTAGGAACGGATGGAGTATAAGAGTAGACATGGAGATATATTAGCAGCATGGCCTACAACAAAAATGTGCTAGACTGGTTAGCGCCGGATGCTCGCAACGCGATGACATGAGTTCGAATTTTGTCTTTAACTTTAGATTTTATATTATATATTACTTATTTAATATATACTTCTTTCGCTACTGTACTGATAGTGGAACCCACAGAGTACTTAGAATACAAGATTAAGGATGGACTTGTTTCTTTTTAACTTTCTGTACGAAGCTGTAGCCACCCTGCAAGTCACGTGTACACTGTACATGCAATTAACTTTTTATAGAGGGACAATCATACATGCAATTAACTCAAATGGATTGGATGTCACTCTATTATTTCCAGCATAAGAGCATCTCCAACGGCAGCCGGCAAATTTCCTCCCGTTTCCTTCCGCGGAGGACGACATCAAACGCCAGCGGCATACATTTTCACAACTCTAACCAACCAGATGAAATTCGTGCAAACACGGACTGATTTCATATAAGCATGAAGGATTTCATATAAAAAAGCCGGATCTTCATATAAACATGATGGATTTCATTACATTTACATGAACTAAGCGGTGCCAATCAGGCTATCTTGGTATAATTAATACTCCCTCCGTCCGGAAATACTTGTCCTAGAAATGGATGTATCTAGACTTATTTTAGTTATAGATACATACAATTTATCCATTCTTAGAACAAAACTTTCCCGCCAGCTGGAGAGGGAGTACATAATCTAAATGGCCACCCGCGGATCCCTTTGTCTTCCTCATGTTCGGCAGACACTTTGCGGGGTCGACGAAGGTCCTCGGAAGTGACAAAGAAGCAAAGAAACCACCTGAATGCGCAGTCGTCGCCTCGGCGGTGACCTTCATGCGACCCAAGTGGCGGCGACCTCCCGTGTTCTACTTCTCCTCGATGATGGCGGCGGACACGGAGAAGCTGGCCACCGACTCGTCGCTGTCCACGCACCCGGCTTCTGTCTCTGCCTGCATGGCGCCACAGCAGGCACGGGAGGCGCGCCCACAGACATGGGAGGCGCTGTACGCCGCGACAACAATGACGCCCGTACCGGTGTGCTCGTCGCCGTGCGGGCGTGGAGCAACTTGCCACTCCTCATCGAGCTGAACTGGAGCGGCGAGTTGCTGAACCACGCGCCTGCTTGGGGTGGCAACTGGCTCCGTCGGGCCAAGCGAGGTTGGTGAAGCACTGAGCGGCCTCGCCCATATCCGGAGGGCTCGGCGGGCCACCTAGCCGGGTAATATGCCGGAGAACGGCTCCTCAGAAGCCATCGGAAGAGTGGAGAAAATGGTGAAGGTGGAGATGGGGGAGCGGCGGAGGGGTGCCATTCTTGCCCGCTGTCTGTCTGGCCTTGTGTAAATAGAGGGCGGACGGTAGGAGCTTGGCCGGTGTCTGGCCTTGTTTAAACTGAGGGCGGACGGGAGGAGCTCGGCCGGTGTTGCATTTATTTCCGGCCCGCTCATGAACGGACGTGTGGCCGGAGTAGGTTTCTCGGTTTGCATGCGGGTTTAACGGAGGGGTTTGATGGAGGCGAGGAGGCGTGTTCAGCCAGGCGTGCAGCGGGCGGCGCAGTACTATTCGATTTGACAGCGGGCGGCGCAGTTCCCGATACGGCTTTAATGCAGATGAGCGAGGGAGTAGTGGTTCCTGAAATGTTGAACGGCCAATGCATCCTCCTTCAATTAATGCATGAGGGAAGTAATGGGAGGAGGACCGGGAAAAGAGGCTGCACAATGTGAATGCAACGCAGTTTGCCCTCATATAAAGGCGCCCCTCCATTCCAATGCATCTCCACATTGTACGCACCTAAGCATTTGCCTAAGCACCTACACTAAGCGCAAAAGAGCTCAGTCCAGACCCATGGCGGCGATGCGCGCGAGCGGCCAGCGGCTGTACCAGATGGTCCATGACGTCGGCCTGCGGCATGGCGCTGAGGATCGTCTCCAGACGGGGTTGGAGACCGGCTGGTGGATGGCCGCCGTCGACGCCAACTACGACTCTCAGTTGGACCAGATGATCGTTGCCACCACCAACAAGTTCACCGTCCTCAAGAAGCTCGCGGATGACATCGCCAAACTCCTCCAGCCCGCGCACCCGGGCTCCTCATTGCCTGCCACCCTAATCTGCCTCCATGGCCGGAACCTCTTTCAAGCACTGGTGGCCCTGCGACTGCCCGCCAACGCCACGAAGAATGGCCACCTGGAGGACGTGCTCGCTGCGAGGCGCCTCGCCCTGCAAGAATTCGTCGACCTACACATCCATGTGTACAAGCAAATCATGTACATAGGTATCTACAAGGCCAGTTAGGACCCTAGGACGTTGGCCTTCCTCAACCGGCTGGAAGCCTTGGATGCCTTTGCTGAGAAGCACCTCGACCTCGCCACAAAAGCCGCCACTCCTTAGCTGCCGGTCGGTGGCCCGGCGCACTAAGTTGAGGAGGAGGAGGTCGTACGTTGATGGATGCATCTTTCCTCTTGCCTTCTGTAACCACCACTGCGATTGCATCATCATCGTGGCCTTAATTCTTATTGTGGTGTTGCATTCTCTCGTTCCAGTCAATACCGACATGTGCGATCCCTTTGCTTAATTATATGCATCACCGTAACTAGTACTCCATCCGTCAATTTGTAAGTTGTGCTTACCTTTTCCATCAACTTCGTGCAACGCGCGGGCATCTTTCTAGAAACACTAGAACATGTCAGACCGCGTGTGACCAAACCGACGATGCGCCATTCGAGCTACTACGTACCCTGCTTATCTGGCAGAAATAGCCCCGCCCTAGCGTTTCCAATCGTTATTTCTATCTATCGATCGTGCCAAGGAGCAGAACCAAAATGTTACAATTTATACATGTTTCTCTACTCCTACTCCTATAAAAGACTCAGTTGGTGATGGTGGTGTGTCTGCCATCTGTTGTTTCTGACCATTAGATCTGTATCTAATGGCTGTGAGGTAAGTTGTGGTATTTTTGCAACAATAGCCCACTTCTCTGCTCCAATTTGCAGAAAACCCCTTATTAACTTGAAAGCAACCACATCCCTCCCTCACCTCATCAAAACAACCTGAGAAATATATTTTGAGTGAAAAGTACTCCCTCCATTCCTAAATATTTGTCTTTCTAGAGATTTCAATAAGTGACTACACATGGAGCAAAATGAGTGAATCTACACTTCAAAATATGTTTATATAATCCGTATGTGATAGTCCATTTGAAATCTCTAAAAAGTCAAATATTTAGGAACGGAGGGAGTAATATATTAGGAGTATATCAAAACAAGAGTGATTTCTTTCAAGTTTGTGAACAAGTACTACTATTCTACTACTTTGGATCCGTCGCAACGCACGAGCACATTGCTAGTAAAAGGAAAAGGCTTGCCGCGTTCGCGTCGCACTCCCCCCACACACGCCCGGGAATCGGGAGTACTCCACGGCCCGTCCGGCACGGCACATAGCTTAGGGAAGGCGTGTTGCCTAGCATTTTCACTTTCATGTGGAACCGCCGTTGAGCAAACCGACTATTGGCAAACCGCACCCCGCCCGCCGCCGGGTTGGAAAATAGAAACGAGGGGAAGATCTAGATGTAGCACGGAAGCCAAGAAATTTGGTGTCAGATGGGGCTCGTTGATAGAGTAGGAGCATTCCGTACTACTCTGCTCCTACTAGTACCAAGTTTGTACTATACAACTAGTACTACCACTATACAACTAGTAGGTACGTGCACGGCACAACATCGTAGGAACAAAAAACGGGAAGATCTTGTTTTGGGTGATTTATATTTTTTTCTGTGAACGTAGTATGAATAATATGATGTGGGGGGCACCCATGAAGCTTATGTGGCTTGGTTGCATGGCTACGAAAGGTTAGAGAAAAATAAATGGATAATGTGTTTAGAGTGCACTCCACTAAACAAATATACTTTGGATCCATTGCAACAGGCCGGCACATCTATATCTATACCCCCTATATAGTGTGTGAATAACTTTGAAAGTTGGTCGTTGGATGAAGCCAATCCGACGGTACAAAGATGGCAAATCCGAGCACTACTGGCCGTTGGATATCATCTACATTCCACCATATTCTGCCACATGTAGAATCTAGAAGACTCCATGGTTGAACTTCATTCATGAATAACTTTCCCACAACTAAGCTTAGGCAAAGTGTGTCTGAAACAAAAAATGTGGCTAACAAAATGGCCACCACAAGTGTGGCAAGATTTGGCAAGAAGTTGAGTCTATGACATGTGGACCATGTAGCTAGAAAAGTGTGGCAAGCCACAAGTATAGCAATGAACCAAACACATGCCTGGTGTGTTTGGTAGGGTGTATGAAGGGTGCATGATCCCAAGAGTTCCCTTCTTGACCCATTTTTGGGTGTTTGGTAGAGTGTATGGAGGGTGCATGAGTCCACACTAGATTAGCACAAATACACTAGAAGCATGCATGAAGAGAGCATACATGAAGAGGGGTGTTGAGTTGAGCATGCATGAAGAGGGAACAACTATGATGAGACGAGAACGCAACCAAACACACTTGTGGCACGCCTAAGCTTAGGCGTGGAAACCTTAGGTTGCAAACCAAACCATAACTTTCAAAGTTGGCCGTTGGATGAAGCCAATCCGACGGTACAAAGATGGCAAATCTGAGCACTACTGGCTGTTGGATATCATCTACATTCCACCAGATTCTGCCACATGTAGAATCTAGAAGACTCCATGGTTGAACTTCATTCATGACTAACTTTGCCACAACTAAGCTTAGGCAAAGTGTGTCTGCCACAAAAAATGTGGCTAACAAAATGGCCACCACAAGTGTGGCAAGATTTGGCAAGAAGTTGAGTCTATGACATGTGGACCATGTAGCTAGAAAAGTGTGGCAAGCCACAAGTGTAGCAATGAACCAAACACATGCCGGCACGCCTAAGCTTAGGCGTGGCAACCTTAGGCTGCAAACCAAACCATAACTTTGAAAGTTGGTCATTCGATGAAGCCAATCCGACGGTACAAAGATGGCAAATCCGAGCACTACTGGCCGTTGGATATCATCTACATTCCACCAGATTTTGCCACATGTAGAATCTAGAAGACTCCACATGTAGAAGCATAATGCACAAACCACCAGAATCTCATGCGTGCAATGCACGTGTAGCTTACTAGTAGTTGGTAGTAGTAAGAAACAAATTCCAGGTTGGCACGAGCTCGTATTACGGGAGCACCACAAGGCCTGCCGCAGGAGTTACATTTCCCTCTCGGGGCCCACGGGACCGAACTTCAGTGGCTTAGTGCCCGGCCTATGAGTCAATGACATGCGGACCTTAAATGCGGCTGGCCCACATGTCATTCTCATGGTGGTGGTGTGGTTCACGACTCACTCGTTCGAGATGAACCGGCCGGTGGTGGCGTGGCCGTGGCAAGGGTGCCACAGCTGGGCGTCGGGGCGTTACAAGGCGTAGATGGCCACACCGGCAGGTACTACCTGTAGTACAGAAGTACTCCAGCTGAGGATTGATGCCCGAGACGAAATGTGTCACAGCCGCTGGATGAAAATTCGATGGTGCGGGACGTGTGGTGTCATGGGTTCGTGCGGCGTCATGGGAATCGCGTGTGGCTGTGGTAGAAACTTGATGCTCGCTGCATTTAAGGTGGCCCACATGTCATGCACACAAAGGTAGAGGGGCGGTGCGGCCGAGAGGGGTGAGGCGCACGTCGGGGGACGTGGTGCCGTGGGTTGGAGCGGTGTCATGGGAATCACGAGTGGCAGTGGATGAAACGTGATGGTCGCCGTAGTTGAACTTCCATGGACAAGCTGTCATGTCTACGGACACATGCATTGCATACCGATCACTAGAAGGAGTAGTAGAGAAAGCTAGGCGGATAAATAGTTCCTTATAGTCAAGCGGACCCACGCTACTACTTGTTCCAAAGACATCCACACCATCGAAATAGTCCATCTATATCAATATACATAGAGAGGGAATATTTTTTTTACAAGAGAGGAAATAGTTCATCCATCCATACTCTTCTTCTTCTTCTTCTTCTTCTTCTACAGCCAGGGCTCCCCCCGAGGTAATGTTGTCCTTGACAACAAGACGAGCCATCAAGCCTTATCATGACGGCACAGTGGAACTCTCAATGAAAGCACCAATGTCGGTGTCAAAACTGGCGGATCTCGGGTAGGGGGTCCCGAATTGTGCGTCTAAGGCGGATGGTAACAGGAGGCGGGGGACACAATGTTTACCCAGGTTCGGGCCCTCTCGATGGAGGTAATACCCTACTTCCTGCTTGATTGATCTTGATGATATGAGTATTACAAGAGTTGATCTACCATGAGATCGTAGAGGCTAAACCCTAGAAGCTAGCCTATGATTATGATTGTTCTCGTCCTACGGACTAAACCCTCCAGTTTATATAGACACTGGAGGGGGCTAGGGTTACACAGAGTCGGTTACAAGGGAGGAGATCTATATATCCGAATTGCCAAGCTTGCCTTCCACGCAAAGGAGAGTCCCATCCGGACACGGACGAAGTCTTCAATCTTGTATCTTCATAGTCTAACAGTCCGGCCAAAGTATATAATCCGGCAGTCCGAGGACCCCCTACTCCAGGACTCCCTTAGTAGCCCCTGAACCAGGCTTCAATGACGATGAGTCCGGCGTGCAGATTGTCTTCGGCATTGCAAGGCGGGTTCTTCTCCAAATTCCGAGTACCTGTCGAGTAGTATCCGGCTTCCCATGAATGTTGCACTCCTCGGCTTCTGTGCTTCAATAATGGCTATCTCCATGTGTCGAGCGAATGCGAGAAGTCGGGGCATTTTTACATTTGCCACCCTAACCATGTAAGTAAATCGTGTATTTAAAGAGACGGGGATCCTCAGATCCAGATCACACCATCCTCCCACAGCGAGTATCCATCAGAGCACGCCCGGAAAAGTCCATCCCATCATGGCCGGCCGTCACAGCTCCTCCTCTCGCTCCCGTAGCACTAAGACACGCAATTGGGAGAAGTGTTCCGTCCCCCACAGCCAATTAGTAGAGTTGCAGACCCAGGGGTTTCTCCCTCCTACGTATATGGTCCCCGTTCGAGCCGGACTAGCCACTTATAACGGCGGGGAGCAAGCGGAGAGCTTTCCCAACCCATCCAGGGGGAGCGGGTATGCCTTGTCCCTTACTTATTGAGGGGACTCGGATTTCCAATCCTCCATTCCTCCGCGGGCTCCTGGAGTTCAATGGCCTCCAGCTGCATAACTTTACTCCCGCCTCCATATTACACATCGCCGGCTACGTCGCCCTTTGCGAGCTATTTCTGGGCTGCGAAGCTCATTTCGAGCTATGGAAGAGGCTATTCTGCCTCATACCCCGTACACAGGAGGGGTCAATATATCAAGTGGGCGGAGCCGAAATATGGCGCATCGCCGGGATCAGATACCTGTCCGGTACCCCGAAGAAGACATCCGAAGACTGGCCTTCGGAGTGGTTTTATATGGAGGACGTCCCCCTTCCGGACCCTATTCGGATGGGCCTTCCTGAGTTTGATAATGCCCCTTTGAAGAAACGCCACAGCTGGCACCCTCGGAGCCCCCAAGAGGAAGATAACAGAGAGGCCCTTTACCTGATGGGCACGATAAAAACACTGGCCAAATCAGGTCTGACAATAGTCGAGGTTATGTCAATATGTATAATGCGGGGGGTGCAGCCACTTCAGTGTCGGGGGAAACCCATGTGGCACTTCAATGGAGAAGACGATGCCACCCGTTGCGGTCGTAAAGGTCCGGAGTCCGCCGCTGCTCTAGCGAAAATACTGTCCGATTTGTACAAAGGAGAGGAAGAGGAGTTCATCCGCATTAAGCCACGGGATGGATTCTCCATGTACAACCCCCAAACTGGGTGAGCTGCTACCTTTTACTCCAGACCTTTCCGCATTCTTCATCATAAATATTTACCTTGCTATTTCATAGCAGGAACTGTGAAAAGTTGTGAGGGAGGTCCACAGCCCGTCTCCACAGCCAGAGGACCCTGACCGGGCCCTCGACCCCGCACTCGAAGAATATCCGGACATATTTGTGGAGCTCGTCGACAGGACGTTCTATCAGTTAAACTGCGACGGTGCCTTGGTGGCCATCATAGCCGATTATCCCGGCCTGCTCCCTGCATCGCATGTAAGTAAAACCAGAGTCCCAACTTCCGAGAAGGATCCCTTCTTTGCCCTTCACCCACCGCACACGTATTGCGTCTTACAGGGAAGGCACTCGGGGCGCCATGCCGAACCCGCGGTGACTCATCAACAAGGGGCACCAAAGCTGGGTAGGCTTAAAAGGAAGGCGGTCAGGACATAGACGCTGTCGCAGAGGTATGAAAAAACCCTGCTCCGTGGTTGTCGTCTTTAAAATATAATAACGTCCATGGTTCCTGTCAGGAAAAACGCTCACCGGACCGTGTCCGGAGAGCCTGTCGGCCACGCCTCCACCAGCCGGACTCCATAGCCGGACTTAGGGGCAGATGCTAACGTGGGGACAACATCGGATGTTCCTCCTACAGAGGATGCGGATAGGCCGTCCGCTATGAATTCCGAACTAGAGAGCGCCATGAATCACAGGCGTCGCCGGGCCGTACTCCGCAACCCTAGTTTCTCCGAAGAGGTGTTTGATGCCTTCAACTCAGGAGACGCGTACATCCGAGCTGCCCAAAATGGCCTGGCCAGAGCGACGGACCAGTATGTAAAGGATATACGGGTAAGAAAATCTGATAATTATGTATACCAGTAGCCCCTGAGACTTGAAACAGTTGGCACAACTGATTTAAGGATCATTATATGCGTAGGTTCTTATGGAGAAGAATACCCAGTTGTCTCAAGAGCTGGAGGAGTGCAAACCCAGCTACGGGCTGTAGTTGCCAGAATGGAGGAGTCCAAGAAGGCCCCATCTGGTAATACTTGTTTTGATCGAAAAGAATGAAATGACAGGTACCAGTTAGTATTCGGTATGCATGCAAATCTAACAATAGATTCTGCAGATAATCCCGGAGCGAATCCGAAGATCGTGTGAGGGGAAGAGCAACATGCTCAACGACAGCTAGAGGCTGGCGAGCGCGTGCTTACGCGGGTTAGGCGGGAGAAAAACGATCTCCAAGATGCCAATACCCGGCTGGGCGTTGAACTGAAAGATGTCCGGGCCCAGCTTGCTGACTCCATAAAGGAGAATAAGAGGCTTCAACGCGGCATCTTTAGTAAGTGCTTGAATGAACTTTTATAGAGTTCGACGAAGAAACCGGCTAACAGAGTTATATCTGTAGGTATGCTGACGGGTCGTCCTGAAGAGGAGATGCCCGAATCTGCGGGCGATCTTTTGCAAGAGCTCTCACAACTGCACGAACAAGTTCGGCAGGTGATGTAGGGCATTGCCCAGGCCTTATGGCCATCCACCTCCCTGCCAGGAGGCATGGGGGAGCTCGTAGAGATGCTCAAGGGGGCGCGGCGGTGCTTCTGATTATGGAAGATATCGGCCTGCCGACAAGGTGCAAGGGAAGCCTGGGCCATGGTGAAGACGCGATATACCAAGGCTGACCCGAACCACATGGCCGAGGTCGGACCTATAGGGTCTGATGGGAAAGAGATCCCCATTAGTCTAGTATATGACCAGGTAAAATTAGCCGCAAAGTATTCCCAACAAGATTGTAGGCTAGACAGCCTGATGGATGGTATAGAAGAAGAATTTAGTCAGTCAAAATGACTGTGTACTTCAAATGACATATTTTGTTCCTAGCCGGATTGTAAATCATTTGTCATGGCGGACCTTTTCGCTTCGACCTCCGGACCCGACAGTCCGGAGTGTATCCGAATACCCGCTTAGTTATGTAAAAACCGGGGTACGCGTGGAAACCAGGCGTAGGGGTCATAAGTGCTTGAACAGACAAGTACCCAACTAGCTATGTTATATTACATGGATAGTAAGAAACATCTTCCAGGGAGAATAGTTCCGTTAAGGGTTCCTTTCCCTGGGTACGCATGCATTAATGTGCATGTCCGAACTGCGAAAAGAGACGCAGGATATAAACATCTGGGGGCATGTATTGCAATAAGTAAAAGTCATCTTTTGTTCACCGACCGAATATTCCCTTAAGAATGCTAGCTTTTGGCTTCACCCAGTCTGAGGTACACATCCGGCTGACCCGACAGTAACAATCGCAGAGGTGCTCCCCTTATGCCCTAGCCGAATTAATGGGAACGTAGGGCATAAACATAAGAGCCAGGCAACCCAGCTTGGCCAAAACTTAAGTCATATCGATGCATATAATGGCGAAGAAAAGGTACATGTAGAAAAGTAACACATGTGCAAGGGGCATATAGCCCGGAATATAATTATATTGAGCTTCTGTGTAAGAAGCCCCTAGGTATAATGAGCACACACGGCGCGTCAAGATTGTGTAGTCAAGACACACTTTAAGCTTTTAAGGCCATGAAGAAAAAGGGAAGAAAGAAAGAAAGACAGATAGCGGATATATAAAAAAAGGGCGGAGGTAAGGAGACGAACACAGAGTCCGGCACTAGGCGTAGAATCTTCGGAGTCTGGCCGCGTTCCATGGCTTTGGCTCGAGTCGATTGTCCCATGCATCATGCAGACGGTACGCTTCACCGGTGAGATCTTTATCGATGATGAAGGGACCTTCCCATTTGGGCTTGAGCTTGTTCTTTTTCTTCTCTGGTAGGCATAGAACGAGTTCGCCAACGTTATAAGTTTTGGCCCGTACTTCTCTGCTTTGATACCGTCGAGCCTGTTGCTGATAGAATGCGAAGCGGGCTTTTGCCACGTCACGCTCCTCCTCCAGGGCGTCTAAACTGTCCTGCCGATCAAGCTCGGCTTCTTTCTCTTCGTACATGTGCACTCGAGGTGAGTCATGAATGATGTCGCAGGGCAGTACCGCCTCTGCGCCGTACACCATAAAAAACAGTGTGTATCCGGTAGTGCGATTTGGCATGGTCCGCAGCCCCCATAGTACGGAGTCGAGCTCCTCAACCCAGTGCAAATCTGATTTCTTCAAGGATCGCACTAGTCTGGGTTTAATGCCGCTCATAATAAGACCATTTGCTCGTTCGACTTGACCGTTTGTTTGGGGGTGATAGACGGAGGCATAATCGAGCTTAATGCCTATGTTGCCGCACCAAGTTTTTACCTCGTCAGCTGTGAAGTTCGAGCCGTTATCGGTGATGATGCTGTGGGGGACACCATAACGGTGTACAACCCCGGATATGAAGTGTATCACCGGTCCGGACTCAGTCGTTTTAACTGGTTTGGCTTCTATCCATTTGGTGAATTTATCCACCATGACCAATAGGTACTTTTTCTTATGGCTTCCTCCTTTAAGGGGTCCGACCATATCAAGCCCCCAGACCGCAAAGGGCCAGGTAATGGGGATTGTTTGGAGAGTGGTAGGTGGCATATGGCTGTGGTTTGCAAAAAGCTGGCAACCGACGCAACGTTGGACGAGGTCCTGTGCGTCTGCTCGGGCCGTCGACCTGTAAAAACCTGTACGGAAGGCCTTGCTTACAAGGGCCCGAGCTGCGGCGTGGTGGCCGCCGAGTCCCGCATGAATTTCTGCCAAAAGTTGCCGTCCTTCCTCTTCGGAGATGCACCTTTGAAGTACTCCGTAAGCGCTTTTCTTATAAAGTTCTCCCTCGTGGACCTTGTAGGCTTTAGACCGCCGCACAATGCAACGTGCCTCGTTTGGGTCCTCAGGGAGTTCTTGCCTAGTTAGGTAGGCCAAGAAGGGTTCTGTCCACGGGGCGATGACAGCCATAATCACGTGGGCCGAAGGTGTTATTTCGGTGGCAGAGCCTCCGATTACGTCAGAATGTTCGGGATCGGGCATTGTGGCCGGATCCGGACTGTTGTTGTTGGTCTCCCTTTCCCACAACACGGATGGCTTAAACAGCCTTTCCAAGAAGATATTAGGTGGGACAGGGTCGCAATTAGCGCCGATGTGGGCGAGGATATCTGCCGCTTGATTGTTTTCTCGGACCACATGGTGGAATTCGAGCCCCTCGAACCGAGCTGACATTTTGAGGATGGCGTTGCGGTAAGCCGCCATTTTTGGGTCCTTGGCATCAAAGTCTCCATTTATTTGAGATATTGCGAGGTTCGAATCCCCATGCACCACTAGGCGTTGAATGCCCATGGAGACTGCCATCCGGAGACAATGCAACAGGGCTTCATATTCTGCTGCGTTGTTGGAGTCTGGGTATAATATTTGGAGTACGTATTGGACTGTATCTCCGGTGGGGGATGTCAGGACGACGCCTGCCCCTAGACCAGCCAGCACCTTAGAGCCGTCAAAGTGCATGATCCAATTGGAGTATGCGCCGTACTCTTTTGGGAGTTCGGCTTCTGTCCATTCGGCGAAGAAATCAGCCAGTACTTGCGACTTAATGGCCCGCCGTGGTTTGTATGTTATGTCGAACGCGAGGAGCTCAATAGCCCATTTAGCAATCCGGCCCGTGGCATCGTGGTTATTTATTATGTCATTGAGTGGTACTTCAGAGGCCACCGTGATTGAACACTCTTGAAAGTAGTGTCGTAGTTTCCGGGATGCCATGAAGACCGCGTATGCTATCTTTTGATAATGTGGGTACCGTGATTTGCATGGAGTGAGGACAGTCAATACGTAGTATACCGGCTTTTGAAGCGGGAACTTATGTCCGTCCGTCTCTCGTTCGACGACGAGCACTGCGCTTACAACCTGGTGTGTTGCCGCTATATATAACAGCATTGGTTCGCCGATATTTGGCGCGGCCAAGATTGGGTTGCTGGCCAAGAGGGCTTTTCTTTCTTCCAATCCGTCCGTGGCTGCATCCGTCCACTCGAAGTGTTCGGTGCGTCGAAGAAGGCGATAAAGAGGTAGTGCCTTTTCTCCCAATCGGGAGATAAAGCGGCTTAAGGCAGCCACGCATCCAGTTAATTTCTGGATTTGCTTGAGGTCTGTTGGGGTAGCCAACAGTGACAGAGCTCGGATTTTAGTCGGATTTGCTTCAATTCCTCTATTGGAAACGATGAAGCCCAAGAGCTTTCCGGTTGGCACACCGAAAACGCATTTTTCTGGATTGAGCTTGATGTCATATGTTCGGAGATTGTCGAACGTAAGCCTCAAGTCGTCTATTAAAGATTCGACGTGTCTCGTTTTGATGACCACATCGTCTACGTATGCCTCCACTATTTTGCCGATTTGTGTTTCCAGGCATGTCTGAATCATGCGTTGATAGGTTGCACCGGCGTTTGAGCCCGAAAGGCATGGTGTTAAAACAGAAGGGGCCGTATGGGGTGATGAATGCCGTTGCGGCTTGATCGGACTCCGCCATCTTGATTTGGTGGTATCCGGAGTATGCGTCTGAGGGAGTCCTGGATTAGGGGGTCCTCGGACAGCCGGACTATATACTTTAGCCGGACTGTTGGACTATGAAGATACAAGATTGAAGACTTCGTCCCGTGTCCGGATGGGACTCTCCTTGGCGTGGAAGGCAAGCTTGGCAATACGGATATGTAGATCTCCTCCCTTGTAACCGACTCTGTGTAACCCTCGCCCCCTCCGGTGTCTATATAAACCGGAGGGCTTAGTCCATAGGACAAGAACAACAATCATACCATAGGCTAGCTTCTAGGGTTTAGCCTCTACGAGATCGTGGTAGATCAACTCTTGTAATACTCATATCATCAAGATCAATCAAGAAGGAAGTAGGGTATTACCTCCATCGAGAGGGCCCGAACCCCCCCACCTCCTGTTACCATCCGCCTTAGATGCACAGTTCGGGACCCCCTACCCGAGATCCGCCGGTTTTGACACCGACATTGGTGCTTTCATTGAGAGTTCCAGTGTGCCATCACCACGAGGTTTGATGGCCCCTTCGATCATCGGCAACAATGCGATCCAGGGTGAGGTTTTCCTCCCCGGACAGATCTTCGTATTCGGCGGCTTCGCACTGCGGGCCAACTCGCTTGGCCATCTGGAGCACATCGAAAGCTACGCCCCTGGCCATCAGGTCAGGTTTGGGAGCTTGAACTATACTGCCGACATCCGCGGAGACTTGATCTTCGACGGATTCAAGCCCATGTCAGGCGCACCGCACAGTCACGACAGGCATGACTTAGCTCTGCCGACAGACAGTGTTTGGGAGATCCCACCTACAGCTACTCTGGCCCTCGATCCGGAGCAGATTACGCCGTCCAAGGATGGGTGGATGGACCCCGCCACGGAGGCCGCACACTCAGCGGTGATAGAGCCGAATACTGACTTCACCTCTTATGAGACCCGTGTTGCCGGACATTTGGATTCGTCCCCGGCCACGGGCTCCGAACTGCCTGTGTCCGTGCCTATCGAATCTGATTTGGCACCGATCATGGAGTTTACCTCCGCGGATATCTTTCAGCACTCGCCTTTTGGCGATGTGCTAAACTCGTTGAGGTCTCTCTCCCTGTCAGGAGACCCTTGGCCGAACTATGTCCGGCTAGAAGGGGACGCGGACGACGAAGAAATTCGCTCCCCACCCAGCACCCACTTAGTAGCCACTATCGACGATTTAACCGACATGCTCGATTTCGACTCTGAAGACATCGACGGTATGGACGACGATGCAGGAGAGGAACAGGAACCACCGCCCACAGGGCGCTGGACAGCCACTTCATCACACGATATATATATGGTGGATACACCCAAAGAAAACAATGACGAGGAACGGAAGGATGCAGCGAAGGATAACTCCCTCGAGAAGCAACCAAAGCGACGGCGTAGGCGCCGCTCCAAATCCCGCCTCGGCAAGAACAGCGATAACAGCGCAAGAAAAAATAACACCCCGGTCGACTCCAGAGGAAACGACGACCACATTAACCCAGCGACAGAACAGGATGAACCAACGGACGGCGAACACAGTACGGAGCCGCTGTCCGATCACGGCGACGCCGAGGATAAAGCTCATCAACCTCTCTCCGAAGAGGAAATCAGTTCGGACGACGATGCACACATCATCCCGGAAAGGCATTTGGAACAAGACAACCTCCGTAGAAGGCTTATTGCCACCGCGAGGAGTCTGAAGAAGCAGAAGCAAAGGCTTAAGGCCACGCAGAATACGCTCAACAGTAGATGGAACAAAGTGCTTGACACTGAAGAAAAGCATGGTGGCAGTTGCCACACAAAGAGCTTTCCAAAGCGCAAGCTGTTGCCTGAATTTGATGATGAGGCCTTAGAGCCCACACAGCCGAAAAATAAAACGACCGACCGGTCGGATCGACCACCTCGTGGCCGCGATAGGGCGGCTAACGAGGCCGCACATAAGTAAGCACACGATCCAAGCGAGGACTTGCATCAAAAGGCCGGCGTGACCAGATCCATCTACGGATCTAGGAAGCGCGCTCCAGCGCATAATCAAAACCGAACACTACAACCGTCAGAACGCCATGACACATCCAAATACAGGGGTGCCACACACCCCCTATGTTTCACCGATGAGGTGCTGGATCACGAATTTCTAGAGGGATTCAAACCTGTGAACATAGAGGCGTACGATGGAACGACAGACCCTGGGGTCTGGATTGAGGACTTTATACTTCATATCCATATGGCCCGCGGAGACGATCTCCATGCCATCAAATACTTGCCCCTCAAGCTGAAACGACCAGCTCAACATTGGCTGAAGAGCCTCCCCGAAAACGCAATTGGAAGTTGGGAAGAGCTTGAGGATGCTTTTAGGGCTAATTTTCAAGGGACCTTTGTCCGACCTCCGAATGCAGACGATTTAAGTCATATAATTCAACAGCCCGGAGAGTCAGCCCGAAAGCTTTGGAACAGATTCCTCACTAAGAAGAATCAAATCGTCGACTGCCCGGACGCCGAAGCCTTAGCAGCTTTGAAACAAAGCGTCCGAGACGAATGGCTTGCCAGACACCTCGGCCAAGAAAAGCCAAGAACAATGGCAGCCCTAACAAGCCTAATGACCCGCTTTTGCACGGGCGAAGATAGCTGGCTGACACGTAGTAGCACCAGCGACCCATGCACATCTGAAGTCAGGGATGGCAATGGAAAACCACGACACAGTAAAAGAAAGCGCTGAAATAACAAAGACAGCCCAGACAAGACGGCGGTAAACGCCGGATTTAGGGGCTCTCGACCCTGTCAGCGGAAAAAGCCTTTCAAAGGCAGCAGAGATGGACCGACCAGCCTAAACAAGATTCTAGACAAATTATGTCAGATCCATGGCACCTCTGATAAACCTGCAAATCATACCCACAGAGAATGCTGGGTCTTCAAGCAGGCCGGCAAGTTAAACGCCGAACACAAGGGGAGGGAAACACCAAGTGAAGACGAGGAAGAGCCTCGCCAGCAAAGCACTGGGGGACAGAAAAAATTCCCACCAGAGGTCAAAATAGTGAACATGATTCACGTAACAAAAAGAAGAAGCAAACATGCACACCGAGACATACACATCGTAGAGCCCGTCACCCCTAAGTTCAATCCTTGGTCGGCCTGCCCGATCACTTTTGATCGCAGGGATCACCTGACAAGTATCCGGCACGGAGGATTGGCTGCCTTGGTGCTAGACCCAATTATCGATGGATACCATCTTACCCAAGTCCTCATGGACGGCGGCATTAGTCTTAATCTGATATATCAGGACAGAGTCCGCAAAATGGGGATAGACCCAACAAGAATCAGCCAAAGCAATACTACCTTTAAAGGAGTAATACCAGGCCCAGAGGCCAGCTGCACGGGCTCTCTCGTACTAAACTTTGTATTCGGTTCCCCCGACAACTTCCGAAGTGAAAAGTTAACCTTCGACATCGCTCCATTCCGAAGCAGCTATCAAGCACTACTCGGAAGAACAACTTTCGCTCGTTTTAATGCAGTACCGCATTACACTTCCCTTAAGCTTAAGATGCCCGGTCCATGTGGCACCATCGCAGTTAGCGGAAATGTTGGGCATTTCTTACGCGCGGAAGAATGTGTGGCGGCTTTAGTAGCCGAACAATAAACGGCCTCTCCAACCAGAATAAATGATCGGTCGTCAAGACCGCGGACACGGCTAGACGAGTCCGGCGCATCACTAGCTGTAACAGCTTAGATAAACCCGAGATTGGTTTGATGGATATACCCCCATAGGCGATACCAGGGGCTTCCCGCATGTAAAAAGGACTACAGTTTGGCTCGACCTTACTTATCTTGAATTTTAATGGTTTATTGAGAATAACCAATTTTTCGCACGACAACTTCACCTAAGTTCTTCTCTTTTATAGATGATAATCGTGCTACACCCTTCCAGGATACGGCACAACGGAGACACAGGCGCAAACGTGCAGCAGGGCCCCGCTCAAAGGTTTCTTTTTAGATTAAGACCCTGTGTAAACCTTTTTTACTATCACTTGTTGCTTCACATCCTCCGGATACTCAGTATAACCGAGAGGGATGCTGACGTTATCGGCATTTCGCCACATCAGAATAATGCACGTACCTGGACACTCGGGGTTCATTATCAAGGGCGTTACTCAGCCCGGTATATATTGTAAAGACCGAATACCTTAGGGAGTGTTCGGCGTCGCGAGTTTGGCCTTATATGCATCAGCTCCGAATCATGTCTTTGGTCAAATGTTGGGTTTGCCCGGCTCCCGCGTTTTGCTACCTTACGTTCCGCTCTATCGGCTAAGGTGGCACCGGGAGAACTACTGCGATTGTGCCCTGGTTCATCCGGATGAGCACCTCAGTAGAGAAAGCCGAAAACTGACTGTCATGATAAAGCGCGAGACTGGTCAACCACTCGATGACTTAGCGGAATCTTTGGGATTCCTCCGCATTAACGAAGGACCGGTTTTCCCGGTCATGTACGTACGCGCACCGTATTCGGATAGCCGCAGAAATACCAGGGGCTATATAGTAGCCCCACTGTCAAACTCCTATGGTTAAGTGAAAGTGTTAAAGCAATATAGTCCGATTGCCTCATTCGCCGCGCTACCACCTCCTTAATGGACCAAGATGTTGGATCAAGTGTGAAGATGCGCTTTTGCGAACACCCCCGCATTATATGCATGGGGGCTGTAGCCGACGACTGCAAAATTTCAGGATATATATATATACATAAACGACAGCACAGGAGGCATAATAATACTTTCAGGCAAAAGTATAAACACAACCTCTATAATTCAAATAACATTGTTCTTACAATTGGGATACATGTCACTAGAACATGATACTCTTCGAGCACTGAGCCTCTATTAAACGAGCGCCTTCTAAGACTTCTTCAAAATAGTGCTTGGCCGATACCCGGCCTACGGCCAAACTCTGGGTTGCAATAGCGGTGGCCTCCATCTCTGCCTAGTATGTCTTGACACGGGCAAGAGTCATCCGCGCACCCTCTATGCACGCCGACCTCTTCACAGCGTCGATATGCGGCACAGCACCAAGGAATCGTTGCACTAAGCCAAAGTAACTATTCGGCCTTGGTCCTTCTGGCCAAAGATGATCCACAATAGACCTCATGGCAAGCCCGGACAACCTATGGAGCTTGGCCCACTCGGCCATTTGCTCATTTAACAGCAGCAGACGCACTGGAAAATTGAACTACGACCAGAACAACTTTTCCACTTCATGATCTTTTTGATCTTTGAAAAACTCGGTCGCATCAGCAGCACTCGTTGCCAAATCCACGTATGCGTCTGCAGAACTCCATAATTGATCCAGAAGGGCATACTTAGGATCTCCGAACTTCGTCCGCAACAAAAAGGGCTTCCCAGCCGCGATATCTCCGGCTTGACGTAGCTCCTCCTTCGTCGCTCTGATTTTAGAGCGGGCTTCCTTGGTTGCTACCATGGCTTTCTCCAGGTCCGCCGTCTTCGTCTGGCTTTCCTTTTCAAGAAGCTTATAACGGTCGGCGGCATCTTTCAGCTCAACAGCCATCTTGGCTATTTTCTTTGCTCTGGCAATGCGCAGCCTGCTCGGCTCTTAGCTCTTCGACCGCCTTTCGGGCGGCCGCATCACTCTTCCTGGCTTGTTCCTTGGCTCGGGCAAGTTCCGCCCGAAGGGTCTCCACGGCGACAACTCCATTTGCAGTCACAGCATATTACAGATACTAGCATCATGCTCCTCTTAATATGTGATGATCATAAGAGAATACATACCCAGTGCCTCGTCAAGCCGCTTGTTTACAAGCACGATGTCGGCATCTGCCGCATCAAGTTGCCGCTTCAGTTCGGCAAACTCACCAGTCCGGCTAGCACCGGACCCTCAACCGTCTACATGTGATAGCAGCACGGTTATTACCTGGGACTATGATCCTCTATTTGCCGTCTTTTTCGACAGCAACCAGAGTCTCAGGGGCTACTATCTGCATAGGGCACACCTAACGTGTGCGGTACCGTCAAAATAGATATATTACTTTGCGTACCTCAAAGCCTCTCAGCAGGCTCATAAAAGCTTCATGCAACCCGCTTTCCGCGGATGAAATCCTCTCAACCACCGTACCCATTAGCGTGCGATGCGCTTCTGAGATAGCCGCTTGCTCCAGAAGATTCATCAGTGCGTCTGGTCATGCACCGGACAGTCCCAGACTCTTTCTGTTGCTCTCCTTAGGAGCCGAATACTCCGGACTTCAGGTGGCCGAAGGGTTACCCTCTGGCCTTGGTGGATCAGGAGAAATCCTCCGTGACGACACCTCAGGGTCGTCTGCTTCACGAGGCGGGAAGGCACGGGGAGGCGTTTCGCTCTCCATCATCTCTGGAAGAAGTTCCCCCGAAGATGAACTCTGTCGAGAAGGGCTACGATCCGAACTACAAGACATACGTCTCGGTTATTGTTCTCAGAAATGAAGCAGGGTATATTTACTATAAAGTACTTTTGTTTACTTACAACTCGGTGGAGGGCTGGCCCCCTTGCGGGTACTATGCGGTAAGGATGCCCTCCGGGGTAGGGCCCCCTGACAAAGGTTTCTCCCTTGTTTGAAAACCATTGTTTCCAAGTCTTCAGAGGCGGCCCTCTTCCTTCCTTGGGGAGAGGGAATTTTAGATTCTTCTCCCCGGTTATCCTCCTTCGCGGAGGCACTAGTTCCCCCGGTTTGGATGAATAAGGAGTGAGGCTCGCTTTCGGCTTCTTTGTTCATCCCTTTATCTTCCCTTGATGGCGCTTGATAAGGCGCAAGCTCAAGCATCCTGGCTAGTATAGGATCCGGTGAGCCTTCGGGAAGGGGGGCCGAATACCTGATCATCTTTGCCTTTTTACCCAGTCCTGGTCAAAGAGCGATTTTTCAGAATGATGTTGTGATAAATAAAGAGACAACATGTTCGGCAGAAGAACTACTTACTTGGGTATCTGGACGATTGCAGCTCAGACCCGCATCCTTGGTGGTGTCCGGACACTTTATTTGTGGTCCGAAGAACAATCTGTACATCTATTCGAGCGTCACGCCAAAGAAGTGCTGAATAGTTCGCGGTCCTTCCGGGTTGAACTCCCACATGCGGAGAGGTCGACGTTTGCAAGGCAGGACTCGACGAACTAGCATGACTTGCATTACCTTGACAAGGCTGACATCTCTCTCGAGGAGATCTCGGATGCGACTCTGCAATGTCGGCACATCATTTACTGGCCCCCAGTCCAGCCCCTTGTTGATCCATGATGCCAGTTGTGGTGGGGGGTCCGAGCGGAAGGCAGGGGCGGCTACCCACTTAGTACCCCGGGGAGTTGTGATGTAAAACCACTCCCGTTGCCATAAGCTGGACACCTCCGGGAAGGAACCCTTTGGCCATGGAACATCGGTGCCTTTGCTTATTACTGCACCTCCGCGTTCTGCGTGTCGCTCATTAATCATCTTTGGCTTCACATTAAAGGTCTTGAGCCATAAGCCGAAGTGTGGGGCGACGTGGAGGAAGGCCTCACACACGACGATGAACGACGAGATGTGAAGGATGGAATCCGGAGCCATATCATGGAAATCAAGCCCGTAATAGAACATGAGCCCTCTAACAAAGAGGTCTAGACTAAAGCCTAGCCCTCGGAGGAAGTGGGAGAGGAATACGACACTCTCGCCGGGTTCGGGAGTGGGAATGACCTGCCCTCGAGCAGGCAGCCTGTGCGAGATTTCGGCGGTCAGATGCCTGGCTTCTCTTAGCTTCTTGATGTCCTCCTCTGTGACAGAAGAGGGCATCCACCGACCTTGAAGGTTGGATCCGGACATGACTGAAGGTCCGAAGCGCCTAGCCTGAGCCTTGGGTGTTGGAACTCGAGGTGGGGGAAGGATTCGATTGAGTGCGAGAAGAAAAAGACATGCCTTGGCCCCTTTATAAAGAGGGTGAATATCAAGCGTCCTCCATGTGGCCGTTTGGAACTTGCCTAAAATCGAGGAGTCATACCAACAGGCACGATTGGGTTACCATACCCGTATTGATGAGAATCCCATGATAAGGGGAACACGATCTATACTTCGACAAGACGTGCCAATAAAACCGCCTCGCGAGACGTGCAGTGGCAGGCTGGGAGAAATGGTTCGAATAATGACCAGGCCGTGGTGTGATGTCACGTTATGAAAAGCTGCCAGTAGATTAGATTTGTGGAAATATTATTCTCTCTACGGTGGTATGTGGAATTTGTTTTGCAGAGCCGGACACTATCCTTGTGTTCAAAATCTTCCGTGGGGTATTCGGAGGAGGAACCCGGCTTGCAATGCCGAAGACAATCTGCGCGCCGGACTCATCGTCATTGAAGCCTGGTTCAGGGGCTACTGAGGGAGTCCTGGATTAGGGGGTCCTCGGACAGCCGGACTATATACTTTAGCCGGACTGTTGGACTATGAAGATACAAGATTGAAGACTTCGTCCCGTGTCCGGATGGGACTCTCCTTGGCGTGGAAGGCAAGCTTGGCAATATGGATATGTAGATCTCCTCCCTTGTAACCGACTCTGTGTAACCCTAGCCCCCTCCGGTGTCTATATAAACCGGAGGGCTTAGTACGTAGGACAAGAACAACAATCATACCATAGGCTAGCTTCTAGGGTTTAGCCTCTACGAGATCGTGGTAGATCAACTCTTGTAATACTCATATAATCAAGATCAATCAAGCAGGAAGTAGGGTATTACCTCCATCGAGAGGGTCAGAACCTGGGTAAACATCGTGTCCCCCGCCTCCTGTTACCATCCGCCTTAGACGCAAAGTTCGGGAACCCCTATCCGAGATCCACGGTTTTGACACCGACGTCCTTTGGAAGATCCAACCGTTGATCGGATGCGGAATTCCTATATCTACCACCCCTCAAAATTTCAGCTTGATCCGACCGTCCAAACTTCGGGAACCTTCCGATTAGTGCATCACTTTTTGGATCTGTTTTCTGCGCGAAAACGAATCCGACCCGAGTTTGTCTTTTTTACGAAAGGGATTTCGGACATCCTTTTTGAAGGAAGTTTTGTATGGGGTATTGTGTTTTGTTCGCGAACACATCCCACTAACTTTAAAATCTTTTGAACATGATCTTCACCATCATGCTGGTGTCAAACCAGTCCGGCAATATTACTCCACGGCTGCCGACCTGCGCTAGACACGTCGTCACTTTGTTGAGCCGAGCTCAACTTCTTTGGATCATCATCTCGGCGAGCCGAACAGGAGTTCGACATCGCGAAGGATAAATCATCACCAACATCGCTGTCCCATGGATTACACGGAGCGGGCACGCCGGCATCGCCGCACGGTCATTTCATCAAGCCGGCATTGACCACGTCACGAGTCACGACCTACATCGGCAGGGCCGCACTGTTGCTTTTTCAAGCCGATGTCCATCACGCCGACCTACTTCGACTCATCGGCTAACATCGAGGCTTCAACACCTCGGCTGGACTGGGGGCTTCGCCATCTCTTCATCAACCTACTCCGGAGACTTCGGCGTCACCAGTCAACCGGCTTTGTCACGTTAGCTGGACTGGGGGCTTTGCCTCGGCGAGCCAACCTTTACCAGCATCACCATTCTGTCGCTTCACTGCCCATCAGGCAATGAGAATGCGGATCGAGTCCCAATTTTGGGAGTCACTTTTCTTTGGATTGCTACAACAAATAAACCAGGTGCTATTAATCTTAGTATTTTTTGCTTGTTTGGGTTTATTTTTCCAAAGGAATTATTACTATGGTTTGTCCATCATATCTACGCAGGCCTGTCAAATGGCGGCCGCATTGTCGACGGTCGTGTGGTGGTTCGGTCAGTTTCCGTACATAGTCCGGCAAACGCCGCATCCGGAACTCGGACCGACCTGTGAATTCAGGCATTGCCACACCTTTACCGCATCACGCCGACGCCCTGCATCGACATTGACTTCGGCGCCAGGCCATATTTCTTTTATTACTCACTTTGCATAGATTATTTATTATGCAACATTTTTTTAATTTATCATTATTATTATTATCTCCGGTTTGCACTATTTTTTGTGCACAGGTAAATGATTCGGGTCGGGCAGTGTTGTCACCTCGGCGTACTGACACACAACGTCTCCTCGGCTGGACGGGGGGCTTCGTCAACACCTCATTAACCCACGCCGGGGACTTCGGCGGCCTGCATTGGTCGCGCTATGTCACCACTTCGGAGTGCCGAGCTCTTCGCTCCGCCACCTCGGGACCGGCTAGGGGGATGGAATCTTGTCCCGCATCAAGCCCGGATCGCATCATCAATGCCAAACACATTAACCAGCTAAGTCGCTTTCATGCTCAAAGTTTTACAATTTTTAACTTGTGTTCGGTTCGACCAAGCATTATACTTTTTTGACAAAAAGTTGTTTGTGAAAAAATTCCTTGTCATAACTTTGTTTGTGACACACAAATTCAAACACCCAGTTCACTTGGGGGCTTCCTTCATGAAGCCTTTCCTCTTGCATATGATTATACATGTACGACTTCGTTCCTTGTTCGTGTATTACGCCACAATATGCACCATATTGACTTAAGCGATTTGCAAGCTGGGTTGCCTCGTTCCTGTGTTTACCCCTACGTTCCCGATTGTTCGGCTAGGGAGTAAAGGGAGCACCTCTACGATTGTCACGATCGGGTCATCCGAGCCGGACCTCAGACTGGGTGAAGCCGAAAGCTAGCGCTCTTATTGTTTTCAATTATGGTCGGCACACAACGGAACTCATGAGTACAAAAAATCTATTGCACAAGTCTCATAGTAACAATGAGCACCGAAGAAAGGTATCGGTGGGGGTACTATTTTCTTCGAAGATGCTTCTTACACTTCGTTAGTAATATAGCATAAGTTCCCTGAGCGCGCTTTGTCTGTTACAGCCTTATGGCCTGATTGCCTGGTTATCGGAAACACTGTCGATATTCTCGACAGGTGGAGTACATAACACTTTTCGGCCCTTGACCGAAGAGCGAGAAGCCGACGGTCGGTTAAGACGCGTATAAAGTTCGGGTGAACACATATATGATATAAGTACTTTGGTACATACAATCATTATACATAAAATTCTTTTACCCAAGTCACTTGGGGGCTCATAAATTTATATGAGCCATTTTATAATAAGTGTTCTTCTTCTTAGTCGTTGCAAAGTTTTATTATTATTATTATTTATCACTCCTTTTTTCGACACGAGTGTGTGGTCACTAGCCGGGGAGCCTAATTTCTCTCTCAAAGCCGCTAGAGATTAGTTTGCTAAGCTGGCCTAACGAGAAGTACTCCGCCTTCGGGATAGGAGGTTGAAGCCGTAGGCTGACCTGCTTGAGGTCTTGAGATAAGATGTGTCATGATAAAGCACAACAGAAGCACCTTTTTTTCTAAGACCAAATTTTGATTTGGCACCGAACACTTGATCTAGTTCGGACGTCAAGTTTTTCCTAAGGTTTTTTGATTTTCCAAGCCTATGGCACTTTTAAACAACTTGTGTGTTTCCAGCATAAGTCTCGCAGTGCAACGCCGGACACCTTTAGAGATTCGGCAAAAACATTCTCGGATATTGCTATATATGCATTGGTTTCGAATTGTGTCTTCGGTCAATAGTTGGGTTGCTCGGCTCCTATGCTTGCCGCCTACGTTCCGCTTTGTTCGGCTAGGTGTGCAAAAGGAGAACCACTGCGATTGTGCTTCCAGCTCGCATGGTTAAGCACCTCAGTGGAGAAAGCCGAAAACTGACTGTCACAATAAGCGTAAACTAGTCAGCGATCCGATGATTGTGTTAAATGACGGGCCGTTCATAACATTGGCCGAAGTGTTTACGGCTTGACCTAGGCTGTCGCCAAACACTAACCGGGGGCTAGTAATTGGCCTCCCAACTTTAAGCTCCTATGACTAAGTGAAAGTTATAAAGCCCGCATATCTGTTTGCCTCGTTTCCGCTAACACAACCGCCTTCGGGCACCGAGACGTCGGCTAAGGGTTGCCTTGTTATTGCGGAAACACCCTGCATAGTATCTACAAAGGGGTAGAAGCCGACGATGGGCCACTTTCAATTGATAAACGGTCACAATGGAGTCAAAATAATGATGTAAAGTACTGGGATACATAGAATCATTACACATAATCTGTGATTTTACTCTGGATATTGATCCTTAATTCGGCCACCCATGCCCACATTAAGGCCCGGGGGCTGCTGGGCTTCGTGCTCATTATTTATAAATATTAAATGGGGCCCATCGATCCCCTGATCTGGTGTTGCCACCCGACCAGTGTCTCGGGGGTTACTGCATTGCCTATTTCAATGCAGAAAATTCCAACTGCCAAGTATTCGGCTTGACCGAACTATGGGCAAACGTGTCTTCGGATAACAATAGGTACCATTTGGACCTATCCGGCGTCAAGCTAAATATATTACGGCAACTTTTCAAGACCCTCTCTCAAGGGCCCGTTCGCCGATCACTATTATCTCTAATATATTACACTGAGTTTCTATTCCGATTTCGCGCATCGACCTGAGTCTCAGGGGCTACTAGGATCAGTGGTTTCATGTTTTCCTTCAGGTGCATCTCGGGTTTTAGACCGACATACACCTTGAGGGCTACTAGTTATACATGTTGACAGCGAATAAATTTACACGCATCAGAAATTAAATCCGTAAACAATCAGCCCAAGCCCGAGGTGGTGCACCACCTTGGAGGTAGTCCGACATAAAGCTCGGGTTTGAATGGCTGGCTCCATAGAGGGCATTTCCGGCATTAAGCTCGGCTAAACTCCTTCAACTTTTTTGAACCGGGGTGTTCTATGACACCTCGGATATAGTCCGGCGTTGGAGCTCGGATACGGTCCGGCGTGGGGGCTTGGATACAATCCGGCGTTGGAGCTCGGAAGCGGTCCGGCGTGTGTGCTCGGCTGTGAACGATACATCGAATACAGTCCGGCGTTGGAGCTCGGATGTGAGAAGACACCGCCGCACGGGAAACACTTCAAACCTGAGGTGTGGCGTAAAATATAACAAGGCATTGATAAAGGCCGAGAACTTAAAAGGGCTCCTCGGATACCCAACGTGTAAACTCTCCGGATTCACTTCGGCGATCCTCATGATCGAAGATGAGAAGATTTGTTGAACCAGTTTTCAAGGCCGACAACCGAAGATGAAGAACAATTCAGAAGAATCGAGGAGCGTCCCCAACTTGAAGACCGGTTCAGGGGGCTACTGACGGTGTCCTGGACTAGGGGGTACTCATCACGTCGTCTCCCAATCAGTTGGATTGGGCCGAGGACCCCCATGGCTGTATACTCATGGGCCAGTTCGGACAGCTGCCGCATAAAAGGAAGATTCCACAAGACTTGGTGATCAAGAAAAGGACTCCTCCCCACCGGCGTATTCGGCTAGGACTCTTGTTATCCTAGGCCTCTGGTGCATTATATAAACCGAGGCCAGGCTAGTCGATAGAAAAAAGACAACAACAATCATAATCATAGGCTAGCTTCTAGGGTTTAGCCTCTACGATCTCGTGGTAGATCAACTCTTGTAATACTCATATCATCAAGATCAATCAAGCAGGAAGTAGGGTATTACCTCCATCAAGAGGGCCCGAACCTGGGTAAACATCGTGTCCCCCGCCTCCTGTTACCATTAGCCTTAGACGCACAGTTCGGGACCCCCTACCCGAGATCCGCCGGTTTTGACACCGACACCCACACGACATGCGGATTACGCAGACTTCAAGCTAATTGCCTTGTTCGACAAGGGACTCGCCTATCTTTATGCCGGTGCCTTCTTTAGATGGAGACAACTCAGCTCGTAGTGGATCGTCGTCAAAGCTGACACACACTTCTGTGATGCTAATGAACACAATGGCATCATCTACGCGATCGACAAAGCAGATGGCACCACGTATTGCTGGGACGGCGCATGTAAGTTGTTTCCGTCTCATGTTAATGATGACGCCATGACATTGTTTGAACTTTTTGTGATGATTGGCATATCCCTGTTTGAGCAGAATTTGAGTAGAACTATGGCAATGTATTAGAGACGCCGTAAATCAGCTATATTTGGAATGAGTTAATTCATGCGATTGTGATCATGTCATTACAGCCAATTTGTACCCCTGAATAATCAAATGGTTAGGAATATATGGATGTTCTCCTTATTTTACAGTAATCTATATACTACTACTAAATATGAGTGTGTATCAATGGCCATGTTAGTTTCCTCATTTTCATGATGTAGAAACATGCGCCACACTGTTGGTTTCATCTAACCATACATTAGGGAAGTAAATGTGCATATGGAGCACTCTATATTTGGAAGTAGTGAAATCCTGTAATGCTTACCATGTGTACAACCCTTCAGCAATCAATGGCTAGAATAATATCCTCACAAAAAATTTGCCCACAGAACACGAGTATATAACAATGCATGGTCTGTTAGTTACCTTGAAGAATTTGTTTGTGAGGACAGAACATGATTCCATAACATGCATGACATGGCAGTTTCCTATGAAGAATCGATTGCGAGATAACATGAGTATAACCATGCATGACACTTCTATATTTTCGAACCCAGTAAACATTTCCCTGTATTTTCCTCCCAGTTCCAACAGGGACATATCAATGCTGATCTTACATTAACAATGCTGATCTTACATTAACAATGTCGTTTCTTGCATTATCCTACTCATACTCTGAACAATGCTGATCTTACATTAACAATGCCTGTCCTTTTTGATATGATGCAGTGTCCCTATAGTTACCGCCCTTTGTAATCACACCACCTTTGCCAAAAACGGGGAAGCACAAATGGTTCCTTGCTCGATCAGACGACGACAAAAGACTGATGATCATTTGGACACATGAGCCAGAAAAGTTATATTGCAAAAACCCCACTGTATACAAGCACCGTGAAATACGTGAGTATCCGGACAATGGCTGTTACGTCTATGAGCAGGATACCAGCTTGTTGGGGCCTTCAAGATTTTTTAGTTGGAGGCGGGTAAACAGCCTTGGTTCACACTCTCTGTTTCTCGGACGCAATTATCCGATTAACCAGGAGATCACCGTTGGGAAGGACCTTGATGGCAGAGAGGCTCTGTTTGCTATGGAAAACTGTGTCTACACGGCGAGCCCTAGGAGTTCGGGAGCAAACTCCCTTGATTGTCAACAATACAGCCTGCAGCCAAAAGAAGGTGAGAATGACAAAGGCATCCGGATTAACTTTGATCCTTGGATGTCTCAATTACGACAGGCAGTGATGTGGTTCAAGCCTTCAGGTTGATAGGTAATTGGGCTGTTGCGTCGAAAGGGTGGAGTACTGGTGTCTCCGAATCATTGGTCGCTGAAGCGGGGCTGCAAATTATGATGGTGTTGGATCATCTCTTCGAATGACTTTGTTGTCTTTGCTGCTTGTTCTGGATGGGTAGTTCTTTCTTTTGTTATGCATATTCCTTGTCATTTGGTCATCCTCATCTATGTCACTCTTGCTATGTAATAGTTGGCTCTGTTTCGAATGTCATTCTCGTCTGGATCATGAGAGTCTGAGCGCTGCAGATGGGTGCGTTTTGGTGGTGTAGCAAGACTTCTTTTGAACTATCATGTCTTGTTGTTTATGTCAGTAGTAGTCACTAGTCAGTGTTTGAATGTTGTATATATCGTTGTTTCGAACTATTTATTGTGTCGAACTACTGGTGGGCTAAATGAGGGCATCACCATTCTCCAGTGTTCAGAGTGTATCTCCTTTTTTCAAGTTATATAATTTGAGCTCAGTATCTTTTCGATGATGTACACTTGTTTGGGCCAGTGAGGTGTTGTTGAATATGGGCCGAGTAGTAATGCAATGCCAAACATGTCAATTATGACTCTCAGGCCGGGCTCTCAAAAGATCCTAAAAAAAGGCTGGGCTCTCCAAAAAAGAAAGAATAAGGACTCTTAGGCCGACATGTGGGCGCCAATGGTGTTTTCGTGTGCTTGCGCGCCGAGAGCATATTAGCGCGTGTTCGAAATTCAAGCTACCTTTTCATCCCCAATCTCCCGCCCCTCCCCCACCTCTGGAATCTCGATTCCTACTCCAGTTCCCCGAAATCCCCCTCCTGTACTCCCTGTACTCAAGCTCACTATCATGTCGCCGGTCAACGCGGATCTCCGAGCCGGAGATCCTAAGGTCTGTCCTGCCTTCGGTCACTACGTGCTGTCGCTCAACAGTGGCATGGCGGCGCTTGACGACCAGTTTGCTGGCAAAGTGCTGATGGTAACCATCAACGGCGACCGGCCTCCCATCTCGCTGGACGACCTTGTCAAAGCTCTTGGCATTGCGCACGGCATCCAAATAAGTGACTTGCTCGTCGAAGTCTGTCCGCCACCGGCTGATTTCTTCGTCAGGTTCCGGACAACTTTCGACCGCAGTCGTGTGTTCGAATCTTCTCGGGTTTCTTCTGCGATGGCGCACTGGTGAGCTTTGATCGGTGGCACCCAGGATGGGGCTCGGTGCCCTCTGAGCTTGAGTTTTTAACAAAGCTTACCTTCCACGGCATGCCTCGACGTGCTTGGAATAGTGAGTCCATGAATGAGCTTATCAACGACCTTGGAGGTGAGCTCGTAAGTATGTTTGTTCCTCCAGACAGCTGGGCTCTGACGGTTATGGCATGGATGAAGAAGCCGTCCACCATACCGAAGGTGATTGGTGTTGAGATACCGGTGCAGGAACCGGGGTTGTACTATTCGTCGCCACCAAGGCCGCCGCGGACCACGTTAGGGATGTACCTGTATCGAGTGTTCGTGCATGTCGAAGAAGTGGTCAATCCATCAATCGAAGTCCTGCCGCCACCGCTGGTGCCAGGGTCCGTCGACGACGTCCATTACAGGAGTCAACGTCAGACTTTCCCCGTGTTGCTCGGAACGATGGATGGCACAGGGCCTACTCCATCGCACGGCGGAGGCCACTACTTCTTTGGGAGAAGAGGCAGGGCTGGCTACCTAGATGTGCTCTAATTTGAGGTAACAACTGAATCTTGTCAGGTACTAGTTAAATCCGAGCTATGGTGTGAAGCACTGATGTGCCAGTACATTTGATTGTGACCTGTTCTAATTTTGTACCTGAACTTTTTTTTAGAAAGGGTTGTACGTCAACTTAATGTGGTAGCAGAACTTATTGTGTTGTCTGTCTGTTTTCTTTGCACAACATTCAAGATATTTCCCTGTCATTGATAAAGATGATGAACCATTATGTACGAGTTCGTTGGTTTCAACATAGCCCTACCCGTAGCAATCCACTGCTTCCATCCTGATTGTGCCGCCCGCGTGAAATTTTTGTATGCAAGTTCAGTGTGCTATGATGTTCTATATGATTGTGTCAACTATATAAGTTTTTACTGAGCATCAGCAATCCATATGGCTGAAAGATGTATTTACGAGCATCGACCGATGGGTCTCTCTCTCTCTCTCTCTCTCACACACACACACGCACACACGCACACACGCACAAGTGGGACCCGTTGAATTATTTCTTTGCTCGTGAGAGCTTTTAATTTGGTTCCATTGTAATCTAACTTTTTTCTTAAGTTATTAATTGAGCTCAATGACTTCAAAAAGTTGTACAGAAGCCTTGTTTGGGCCTTTCCGGCGTTGCTGAATGTGGGCTGAGTAGCCATGTTAGATTGTACTGTACTACACAGGCCTTTTTTTTCAACATCACCAATGCAACTGGGCCGACAGTTGTACACAATATCCGGGTCAACTTGTTATTCTCCGCCCCGCTGGGCTCCAAACTTTCCTAGGAGGTATGCATTAGGCTTAACAGGAAAATGGACTTTAAGAAATAATAAATGGGATGTAATTATAATAACTGGGCAGTAACTATAAAAAATGCACCGAACGCGTAATTAGTTAAAAAATTATTTTCGGAATTTGAAAATTTTAATTTCATTACTTGTTGCGCGCGCAATATTTCGTTGAATTTTAAAGTAATACAACTTCATTTTGATATTATATTTAATCTGACTAGAAATTTCGGATAAAAATATTTTGGATCCCATAAAAATGTGGGATTTTTCTTTTTGAATTCTGTTTTGAGCGGTTGGTTGAAATTATTAATCGTTGTCCTAGCTAGAAAATTAGCTGTAGTTTTAACAAACTGTAAATGGGCTGTAGTAAATTCCATTAGAATAAAAAATGGGCTGTACATTCTTACAAATCGCAAATGGGCTATATGTTCTCTGCCACACACTTGTGGGCCTTCTAAGTTGACGTGTCCCCTAAAAAAACTAAGTTGACGCATATGCAAGGCTTTGTCAACAACACACGGTTCTGGCAGCTGTGGCCGTTGGATGTCCATCCAACGGATGTCGTGCTTCTTCTTCAATCGGATATTCTTACTTCAGCCGCCCAAGAAATGATTCCTCCCCCTGACATTTGGGGCGCACCGTTTTGGAGGCTGACCTGTGGGCCTACTAAGGTTACGCGTACCAAGGGCTTTGTCAACTTAGTCAATATAAACGATTCTAGCTGCAGTGATCGTACGATGTCTATCCAACGGCCGTAGTGCTTCCTCAACCTCTGGTCTTCTTGCTCCAGCCGCCCAAAGCAGCGCCGGTCGTGTCGCGTGCTCCTGCCTCCCGTGGTCGGCTGTGATGCCGCGGAGGCCTCACCGCGCCCTACTACTCCCACCGTTGGCCAGGCCATCCCTCTACTCAACCACACCCCCTGTTATTCCGCGGCGACGGCAGCCTCACATCGCAGCTGAACCAGTGAACTCTCGTACTCCTCTCTGCGCGGGCTTCCACTCCCGCGTCTTCCCTGGCTCCACATCGTCCCCTTCCTAGGCCTCGCCGTCGTCCACCGCCCTGGTGCTCTCGGCACGGCGTGGTCACCGTGGTCAAGGAACGGCTTCCATCGGACGTGGACTGTACGTGGAGAGGCTGACAGCTGGGTCCACGACGGCAGCAAGGAAGTGCCTCCTTATTACGCGGAAAATAATGATTCCTCCACCTGACAGCAGGGACCCACCGGACGGGCGATCGTATTTCGCAAAAAAAATGTTCCCCCCTGACTGCTAGGACCCACCGGACGGGCCACGGTATTGCGCGAAAAAACGTTCCCCCCGCTGTCAGCTCCGACCCACCGGAAGTGCCTCCTTATTACGCACAAAAAAATGAATACTCCCCCTGCTGGTTGGGACCAACCTTGGTGGGAGGCTGACTTGTGGGCCTACTAAGTTGAAGGGGACGGAGTGCTTTGTCAACTTAGTCAATATGAACGATTCTAGCTCCAGTGACCGTACGATGTCCATCCAACGGCCGTAGTGCTTCTTCAACCTCTGGTCTTGTTGCTCCAGCTGCCCAAAGCAGCGCCGGTCGTGCCGCATGCTCCTGCCTCCCGTGGTCTGCTGTGCTGCCGCGGAGGCCTCACCGCCCCCTACTATTCCCACCGCCGGCCAGGCCCTGCGGCGACGGCAGCCTCACACCGCAGCCGAACCAGTGAACCCTCGTACTCCTCTCCGCGCAGGCTTCCACTGCCGCGTCTTCCCCGGCTCCGCGTCGTTCCCTTCCTAGGCCTTGCCGTCGTCCACCGCCCTGGTGCTCTCGGCGCAGCGTGGTCAACGTGGTCAAGGAACGACTTTCATTCAACGTGGACTGTACGTGGAGAGGCTGACAGCTGGGTCCACGGCCGCAGCAAGGAAGTGCCTCCTTATTACGCGCAAAATAATAATTCCTCCACCTGACAGCAGGGACCCACCGGACGGGCCACTGTATTTCGCGAAAAAAATGTTTCCCCCTGACTGCTGGGACCCACCAGCTACATCTTCGCACGCAAGCAAATGCGTCCGGGCAAAAACAAAAAAATGATTCGCCCCCCTGACTGCTGGGACCCACCAGCTACATCTTCGCACGCAAGGAAGTGCCTGATAGTCGGGACCCACCTGGTCAAAGCGTACGTAGCGTTGTCATTCTGGTCGCGAACGTGTATGTACATACTGGTCGATGTAGAGGCACGCACGTGTCGTAGTAGAGGCGCGAACGTAGCACGTACACGTACATGCAGCGGCCAGGGTGCAAGAAAGTAAATACGACCACGTAAGCACATACGGGCGGGGTCTCGAACGCCTACTCGCGCGTACATACGGAATGGAAAAACAGCGTTGTCACGACCGGTTTTCCAATAAAAATATTTATTGAGAAACCGATCCCTTTTACGGACCAGTGGAGAAGAATCCTTCTCACTGGTAGACAATTTCTTGATCACAGAAGAAAAGCCAGGAGTACCAAATATAATACAAGGTTGAGCGGAGATGGCTCAACAATTTATTACAAGCGCGCCGATATTACACATAAAGGCGGATAGGGTGGCATAACTACTGACTCAAAATAAACGCGGTGGTGGATATGTCACAGCGAAGTGGGTGACATGACTCCTAAATCTTACAGCTCATCGAGCGTCGGAGTGAGGCTCGAGGATTCTTATTGCGGGTGGCGGAAGCGTATATAATACAAGTGACCAATCTCCAGGATCGCACAGGACTGACTGGGACTCCTCTAGGCGTCGGACTCACTATCAAACTCTTCATCCATGAGATCGCCTTCGTCAACATCTGGCCAAATCAACAAGCCAGGTGAGTACTATGAAAGTACTCGCAACACAGTTCGGACATAAGATATAACAAATGTAAACATGATGCATATGAACAGATTAATAGAGCGCACTCAGACAATGAGATAGCAATGCATGGGAAATAAAAGGGAAGTCGGGCGGTAGTCCTCCCGAAATCCCAATGTAAAGCTGAAGGCCAATCGAGTGTCTGAATGACTCCTCGAAAGGATACAAATGAAATAACAATGCCGCAGTCGGGCGTCAAGGCGACACCACATAAAGGGCTTGTAATGGAATATAAAGGACAGTGCGTGCCACAGTCGGACGTCTGAGCGACATCACGTAAAGGGCTTATATCAAAAGTAAATAACGGGCGTGCCACAGTCGGACGTCTGAGCGACATCACATAAAGGGCTTATATCAAAAGTAAATAACGAGCGTGCCACAGTCGGACGTCTGAGCGACATCACATAAAGGGATTATATCAAAAGTAAATAACGAGCGTGCCACAGTCGGACGTCTGAGCGACATCAGATAAAGGGCTTATATCAAAAGTAAATAACGAGCGTGCCACAGTCGGACGTCTGAGCGACATCGCATAAAGGGCTTATATTTCATAACTTAATATTTTAGTAGCTCATGAAATTAAATCATTCCTAGGGAATATTCAGGTACGAGGTAAATAAAAGGTTAGTCCATCCACAGGAATAACAATTCAACCGGGTTTACCACTCAAGCTTGTTCACCGGGGATTTACCACGGAGACTGACATAGGGACTGACATGGATATGGATATAATGGCCATGGTCCTTGACCATGGACACGATGACTCAGAAGGATTTGACTCTGCAGAGTTTGTACTCTTAACCACAGCCAACGGATTTCAGTAGTCACAAGGGACTAGTTCCGTTTACGGTGTTTTAGGAGAAACACATCTAACCAGTACACACCCATTCAACATTCCGATGCCAGGAATCACCCTCAGCAACGTTCAAGAAAAACTTTAAGACGGGGAGGCTACAACCTCGCGTAGCATGGGATCAAATTTATACCGCGCGCTCTAAGGGGTGCCCCCCTCTCGGTCCCAACCGGAAACACCCATGCCCCCTGACCGGATGACTGGCTTTAATCCAGGGCCATGGAACCCTCATCCCGGCCCCTCTATTTGGTGTGTACAAGGAAAGAGGTTAGCAACTTACTAAACCGTATTCTTTGCAGAAAACATGTGGCAGCACGAAAGGGGAAGAACGGTAACGTGGCTCAGTCCACGTTAACGTGGGAGTTTATCGAATGACGTAAGACTGGCATGCTACAACAATACCATCTTACTACCTTTCATGTCACCACATGATCAGGTCATCTCTCATCAAAGATCACAGTAACTTCGAACACACGGTTGGTTGCCTTGCATGCAACGTAATACTCACCGATGCTCATATGCCATGCACAAACCATTCAAGCAAACATGTAAAACACCTATCATATCAAAGGTTCAAACATGCTTGCCTGGTTCGGAGAAGTCGGAGTCTAGCTCGGCGAAGTTCGCGGCTCTGTCACCTCCTCCGGAACCTACGGTATAACGAAACCGTACACTAACGTGAAAATCGTTGCGTGCGTAAAAATTGTTCCAAATTTTTTCCAAATAAATACTATAAAAAACTAGACAAAAATATAAGACTGACAGAAAAAGAATCAATCAAAAAGCATATTTTATTAAAAAGATATAAGGGTTTTAGTGCAAGGACTAATCTGTGATGAAACAGAAAAGATCCAGGGGCTTGTTTGAGAAAACAGAAAACGGTTCGGTATGAAATACGCCAGCCCAGAGAGAAAACACATTCTTCCCGAAGGCGTTTTCAGAAAACGGTTCGAGGGGAATAGAAGAGGCTGACGGGGGCGTCCCACCCGTCAGGTTCAAAAGATCGCAACGAAGCTCGCCGGCGCCCGAAGGCTGCGGTGCTCACCGACGTTGAACCACGGCGAGGCAGAGAGATCGGAGGGTACCAACAGGTTCAGGGTGTTCTTCCGCGTCGGTGGGTGGTGGACTTGGCCGTCGGAGAGCACCACGTTGACGGCGACACTATCTCCGGCGGACGGTGGTTCGGACGATGGTGGAGTACTCCGGTGGGTGCTGCAAGTGTCAAATTGATGCGCGGGTCAGAGATGTGGATGTACTAGGAGGCTACTGGCAAGAGCTTAGTGGTAGGGGTGCACGCACGGGAGTGAATCGCGCTGGATCCCGAAGCGGGTCGAGGTGGCCGGAGTTGGGGAAGAAGACTCCCTCGGGGCTCTCCCAGTGGCTTGGCGCGGTACTGGTGGTGTGTAGAGGTGGTGCGGGTTCGAGTTCGAGCTCGGGACCTCCTTTTATAGGCGATCCGAGGGGGTGGCCGTGAACGGGATAGCTCCGGCGAGCGATTACGACGAGGCAGAGGTTGGGCAGGGGATTTAGGAGGCTAGGCAACATCAGGGAGGATCACTGGCGCTGTTTCTCTGCTCAAACCTCGGTCGGGCTTGCGTAATGCCCTGGCCCTCGACGGAACGGCCGTACGGGCACGGCGGCGGCAGAGAGCGCGCTCCGCGCCTACCAGTTCACGATGACGGACTGCAGCGTGCACAGGTGAGTGGATGGCCACGCGGTGGCCTCTGGTGGCTTGGGCGGCGCTGGACGGCGCTGTCCAACGCCGCGCCTCTCTCTGGCAGCCGCAAAGGGCGCAGCTGCCGTCGCTCACGGGGTGGCGCACCTCCTCCTGCTCGTCGCTGACGCCCGCAAGCTTCCAGGCGATCGTGCGGCGCAGGGATAAGAAGGAGGAACAGGGCGCACGGCGCCACCGCGGCTACTGGCGAGATCGAGAAGGGGTTCTGAAGAAAACGACAGTGCTCACTGAAACTGTATCTCTGAATTTCTGAACTTGACAGTAACAGTGCCCTTCAGGTGCTCGACGAAATGATTTGGCATGAAGATTTTTTTTTGAGCTGGGACTTGGTGAGGTGACCTCTCAATGCATCCAGAGGCTGCCTGAATTTTCTCAGATTTTTAGGAGGAGAAAACAATTGAATTTCATCAAATTTGGCAAATATGGTCCAAACTTGCAGCAAGCACAATTTGAAATTTTTGAACTGGAGACCAGTGGCTCATCATGGATCTTGGTTGAGGGCTCTAAGGACTAGCCAGGGAAAATGGTTTGGGGGCAAAACTCAAAGGAGAAAAGGTAGTTCCTTTGTAAATCTCCAAGAGCCAAAATAGAAGGCAGAAAATATTTTTGATAAGAAATAAATGGAAACAAAAACATGGGGGAGTTCAACTTGCTGGATTTGAAGTATATCTTGACACAAAGATGGGAGATGGCTTTTGGGAGGGGATTTCCACTCATGTCATGGCAAGAGGGGATTTTTGAAAGGGAAAAAATATCACTCCAAATGCCATAGGCTAATTCAAAAAGATTTTTCAAAAATTCTTTTTCCGAAATGAAAAACATTTGTGATGAGTCAACATAAGATGGAGAAAAACCTCCAAGACCAAAATCAAGTCTTGGGTGAATCCAAACAAAATACTTGTCACAAAAGGAAATTTTTGAGAGGGAGAGTACTTTAGAAGAAAAATTTAAAAACCCTCCTTCAAATCAAATAAAGACTTTGATAAAACCAAAAATAAAATTTTTGGGTGTCACAACACCTACCCCCTTAGGAAAAATCTCGTCCCCGAGATTTCAGCTGATCCTCAAATAGATGTGGGTACTCTGCCTGAAGAAAATCTTCTCTTTCCCATGTAGCTTCGTCCTCGGTGTGATTGCTCCACTGAACCTTGAAATTTTTTATCGTTTTCTGACGGGTCCTCCTTTCAGACTCTTCTAATATCTTTACTGGCCGCTCTCTGTAGGCGAGGTCTGGTTGCACATCAATGGTCTCATGAGATACATGCTTTTCCGGGCTGCTCACACATTTCCTCAATTGTGAGACGTGGAACACGTCGTGGACGTCTGACAGCTCTTTGGGTAGGTCTGGCTGGTAGGCTACTGTGCCTCTTCGTGCAACTATACAGAAGGGTCCAATAAATCTCGGGGCTAGCTTCCCTTTAATTTTGAACCGTTGCAGGCCTCGCATAGGAGACACTCGTAGGTATACCTAATCACCGGGTTCAAAGCTGACCTCACGATGTTTTCGATCGTAATAGATCTTTTGTCGGCTTTGAGCTGTCTTGAGTCTGTCCCTGATCTATTTAACTTTCTCCTCTGCTTCCTTGAGCATGTCTGGGCCGAAGATACGACTGTCACCTGTTTCTGACCAATTTAGTGGGGTACGACATCTCCGCCCGTACAATGCTTCAAAAGGTGCCATTTGTAGGCTGGTTTGGTAACTGTTGTTGTAAGCAAACTCGGCATACGGCAAACTTTCTTCCCAACTGGATCCATAGGTGAGCACACAGGCTCTCAGCATGTCCTCTAGGATTTGGTTCACGCGTTCCGTTTGCCCATCAGTCTGAGGGTGGTACGCTGTGCTGAATGCTAGTTGCGTGCCCAGAGCTTGTTGTAAGTGATTCCATAATTTAGAGACAAATTGAGTGCCTCGGTCGGATATTATAGTCTTTGGGACTCCATGCAGGCAAACTATACGGGAGAGATAAAGCTTAGCTAGCCTTTGAGTGGAGTAGGTCGTCTTCACGGGAATGAAATGTGCTACCTTGGTTAGCCTATCTGTGATGACCCATATGGCATCATTTCCGCGTTGTGATCAAGGTAGTCCAACGATGAAGTCCATTCCAATTTCATCCCATTTCCACTCAGGTATCCTGTTTGGTTGTAGTAGCCCTGCTAGCTTTTGATGCTCGGCTTTTATGCGCTGACATGAATCGCAACAAGCAATGAATGCGGCTATATCCCTTTTCATACCGTGCCACCAAAATCTTTCCTGAATGTCTTTGTACATTTTGGTCCCTCCAGGGTGG
This sequence comes from Triticum aestivum, assembly GCF_018294505.1. Classification (NCBI taxonomy): domain Eukaryota; kingdom Viridiplantae; phylum Streptophyta; class Magnoliopsida; order Poales; family Poaceae; genus Triticum; species Triticum aestivum. The sequence goes on along the minus strand of NC_057814.1, from coordinate 99,962,220 downwards.
ATCGAATATGGGGCGGTGTGGCTTTCGGTTAGGATTTGTTGCTTGAGTTCCTCAATGTTTGGTACGCAAAGTCTGTCCCCGTACCATAATATTCCCTCATTGTCTGTGACGAACTCTGAAACCTTGCCAAGGCTCATTTTTCTCTTTATACCTTCGATGCTGGGATGTCCCTGCTGAGCCTCCTTAATTTGTTCCATTAGGGTGGGATGTATCTCCAGATTTGATACGTTGCCCTCAGGGACTAACACCATGTTGAGTCTAGCGAACTCTTGCTGAAACTCAGGCCTCATGTTCTGTGGACTGTCATTGCCCGGGCTGGGGTTCCGACTCAGAGCATCTGCCACTACATTTGCTTTCCCTGGATGGTAGTGAATGCCGACATCATAGTCCTTGACCAATTCCAACCAGCGTCGTTGTCGTAAATTTAGCTCTGGTTGTGTGAAAATATATTTAAGGCTCTTATGATCCGTATATATTTCACAACGATTCCCCAACAGAAAGTGCCTCCACTCTTTGAGTGCATGGATGACTGCTGCTAGCTCCAAGTCATGAGTAGGATAATTTTCCTCATGCTTCCGTAGTTGCCTGGAAACATACGCGACAACTTTGCCGTCCTGCATCAATACGCACCCGAGGCCCTTCCGGGATGCGTCACAATACACTTCAAAACTCTTGTGTATGTCTGGTACAATCAAAACCGGTGCTGCTGTTAGTTTCTTCTTGAGCTCTTGGAAGCTTTTCTCGCACGCTTCAGTCCATACAAATTTCTTGTCTTTCTTGAGCAACTGTGTCATTGGTTTTGCCACAGTGGAAAATCCTTCAATAAATCTTCGGTAATATCCAACCATTCCTAGGAAACTCCCTACATCAGTTACGTTGGCTGGTGGTTTCCAGTCAAGTATGGCTTTGACTTTTTCTGGGTCTACGGCCACGCCTTCTTGGGTCAATATATGGCCTAGAAAACCAACTTGTCTTAGCCAAAATTCACACTTGCTAAACTTGGCGTATAATTTATGTTTCCTTAATTCTCCCAATACACTTCTGAGATGTTCAGCATGTTCCTCTGGTGTCCTTGAGTATACCAGAATATCATCAATGAACACCATGACAAATTTGTCCATAAATTTCATAAACACTTTGTTCATGAGGTGGACGAAATATGCGGGGGCGTTCGTCAGTCCAAACGGCATTACTGTGAACTCATATAATCCGTATCTGGAGGTGAATGCTGTTTTAGGGATATCTTCTGTCCGTACTTTTAATTGATGATATCCCGATCTTAAATCAATCTTTGAGAATACCTTGGCTTGCGCGAGCTGGTCAAATAGGTCATTTATCCGTGGCATCGGATATTTGTTTTTGATGGTGACCATATTGAGAGCTCGATAGTCTATACACAATCTCAGTGTCCCATCCTTTTTCTTGGCGAATAATACTGGCGAACCCCATGGTGAGGAGCTGGCTCGAATAAATCCTTTGTCCAGTAATTCCTTTATTTGCTTCTTCAATTCTACCAACTCTGAGGGTGCCATTCTATAAGGTTTCTTGTAGATGGGGGTGGTGCCAGGTGCTAGTTCGATGCTGAACTCTATCTCTCGGTCTGGTGGCATGCCCGGTAGTTCTTCTGGAAATACGTCGGAAAACTCACAAACCACTGGAACTTTTCTCAGTTCTGAAATGTCCACTTTGTTCAACTTTGGTTGCCGTGACCGTGGTCTCTCTTGAGCTGTAACTTTTATTGTCTTGCCGTGATGATGAGTGAGAATCACAGTCCGATTGAAACAGTCAATAAATCCCTTGTTGGTGGTCAACCAGTCCATCCCTAGGATAACATCCAGTCCTTTATTTTCCAGCACGATGAGATTAGCCTGAAACTTTAGTCCTTCGAATTCAATAATCACTCCTTGGCAGTAACTCTGAGTGATATGCTTATTCCCAGGGGACTTGATAATCATAGATTTTTCCAAAGGAAGTATCGGAAAACCATGTTGCAAAACAAAACTCTTCGAAATGAACGAGTGAGAAGCTCCAGAATCAAACAAAACCGTGGCAAGTACTGTGTTGACAGGGAACGTACCGAGTACGATGTCTGGGGCATTCTGTGCTTCTTCCTTGGTCACATGGTTCAGGTGACCCTTCCTGTGATTGTTGTTGGGATTGAAATTGTTACGCTTGGGGGCTGGATTGTTCCCACCATTGTTCGGCTTTGGGGCCAAGTTCCTTGGTTTTGGGCACTGTTTGGCATAGTGCCCTTCCTCTCCACAAGCATAGCAAGTGACCCCTGGGCGGTATGTAAAGTCCTTGTCCCTTGAATGAAACTGTCTGGTTGGCCTTAGAGTAGTAGTCGTGGATTTTCTCGCTTCATTCCTCTGAACATCAGTCTTGCTTCGGTTGTTGCGAGCAAGAGTCGTCTTGTCCCTTTTTCGCTTACGAATATCCTCCAGACTGCGGCGCTCATTCTCCAACGTAATGGCCTTGTCGACCAGAGTTTTGAAATCTGGGAAAGTGTGTACGACTAGTTGGCATTTTAGTGCCGGCGCCAGGCCATCCAAAAACTTTTCCATCCTTTTGTTCTCAGTCATATGCTCATCGTAGGCATAACGAGATAGCTGGGTAAACTGACTGTTGTATTCCGTCACTGTCATGCCTCTCTGCTTGAGGTCATCAAATTCTCTTTTCTTGATTTTTATGATGCTCCTGGGTATGCGTGCCCCACGAAAACCTTCCTTAAACTCTTCCCAGGTGATGTTATGTTCACTGGGATGCATGTGTAGGAAGTTCTCCCACCATGCTGCAGCTGCTCCAGTGAGGTAGTGAGGTGCATAAAGCACCTTCTCATGATTAGAACATTGAGCAATAATCAACTTTCTTTCGATGTCTCGAAGCCAATCATCGGCTTCAAGCGGCCTATCAGTGTGGGCAAACGTTGGAGGGCGTGTCTTCTTTAGTTCAGACAGCTTGGAGTGCGGTTGGTAGGGCTCGCGGTGATTTCCCATATTGATGACGTGATTCATCATTTCTTGGTGTTGCTGTTGGCTTTGTTCGAAAAGGCGGCATACTTGAGATAAGGCTGCCTCGCTGTCCTGTTGACTAGACTGCCCCTGTGTGAAGTTGTTGCTTGTCTGTGTTCCATAAACTTCTTCGGGTGGATTTGGCATGGAACGAGTCCACGGACGAGACATTTTCCACTCTGGGGTATATTTTTGCAAAACTCATGAGAAGAACTGTGTGGCACAAGGAAAATTTTCTAAAGGCAAAAACTTTAAAAGACCTCAAGATTTTTCAAGAAAATAATTGATTGCGCACGGAGAAGGACTGCTCAATACATATCTTACACGCGACACGCAAACACACGATACATCACTCAGGATGTGCGTACACACTCCTGACATGTTATTAAGGCTAGCACACTCCTCCGGGATCCTACATGATGCGCATACAATTACTACAAACTTATGTACATATAAAACATATCATACATGCAGACACAACGCGCGGCGACTAGGCGCACTCAGTCGGAGATGGTGAAGATGTCCTTCCCCCTGCCGAGGGTAAGACCCAGCGGTGCAGGAGACTCAACCTCCACCTCCTCCCTAATAGGTTCCAGGCGCGCACTGCGCTGAGGAGATGGCGCGGGTGCTACAGGCGGTAGTGTGGGTGCGGCAGGCCGTGCAGCTCTGACTGGAGTAGGAGCAATGACCTGGTCGAACTCCTCAGTGGTAGGCAGACGGCGAGCGGTGGGCAAAATGTGTGACACCCAAAATTTTATTTGGCCTTTTCAAAAAATTTATTTGACTTGAGGGAGGGGTTTTAAAATTTTTCTTCAAAAGAACCCTCCCTTTCAAAATAATTTTTTTTCTTTATGGCAAGAGTTTTATTTGGATTCCCCCAAGACTTGATTTTGGTCTTGGAGGTTCTTTCTTTTTAATTGGACTCAAACCAAAATACTTTTCACTTGGGAAAAATATCCTTTGAAAATTTCTTTGAAAATGCCCTATGGCTTTTAGAATGATCCTTTGCCACTTTCAACAAATCTCTCTTGCCATAACCTTAGTGCAAATCCACTCCCATAAACCTTTCCTCATCTTTGAATCATGATTTACTTCAAATCCAGCAAGTTGAACCTCTCCATATAAATTTTCCCATTTATTTCTTATCAAAAACAATTTCTGCCTTATATCTTGATCCTTGGAGGTTTACAAAGGAACTACTCCTTCTGCTTTGATTTTTGCCCCCAAACCACTTTCCCTTCCTAGTCCTTTGAACCCTCAACCAAGATCCATGAAGATCCACTGGTCTCCAGTTCAAATTTTTCAAACTATACTTGCTGCAAGTTTGGACCAGATTTGCCAAATTTGATGAAATTCATTCAAATCCTTCTCCAAAAATTCTGAGAAAAATCAGGCAGCCTCTGGGTGCATTGAGAGGTCACCTCACCAAGTCCCAGCTCCAGGAAAAATTTTCTTCATACCATATCATTTCTTCGAACACCTGCAGAGCACTGTCAATGTCATGTTCAGTCAAATTCAGTTAACAGTGTCTGAACCACTGTCGTTTCTTTAGTGTCCGTTGCCAAACTCACCAGTGCCCCGGCGTCGCCGTGTTCCCTGTCCCCTCCCCCTTGTCCTCTGCACCGCACGAGCGCCTGGAAGCTTGCGGACGTCGGCGACGAGCAGCAGGAGGTGCGCCGCCCCGTGACCGACGCCAGCAGCGGCTTTGCGGCCGCCAGGAAGAAGCACAGCGTAGACAGCGCTGGCCAGCGCCGCCCAAGCCACCGGAGGCCGCCGCGTGGTCTTCCACTCCCCCATGCGCGCTGCCGCCCTCGTCGTGAACCGCTGGGCGCGGAGCGCGCTCTCTGCCGCCGCCGTGCCAGTACGGTGACCCCGACGAAGACCGACGCCATTACGCCATGCCCGACCGAGTTTAGCAGTGGAACGGGACCAGTAACTCTCACTGATGTTGCCTGGCCACCTAAACCCCCTGCCAATCCACTGCCTCGCCGTAATTGCTCACCGGAGATTCTCCGTTCACGGCCACCCCCTCGAGCCGCCTATAAATAGAGGCCCCAAGCTCCAGCTAGTACCCACACCACCTCTGCACTCCACCAAGACCCCGCCTAGCCACTGGAAGAGCCCCGAGGGAGTCTCCTTCCTCAACTCAGGCAGCCGTGACCCGCCACGGGATCCAGCTCGATTCGCTCCCGTGCATGCACCTCTGCCTCCCATCTCTTACCAGTAACTCTCTAGTGCATCCCTCCTTCTGACCCGCGCTTCAATTCGAAGTTTGCAGCACACCACCGGAGTTCCCCACCATCGCCCGAGCCACCGTCCGCCGGAGAAAGTGTCGCCGTCGACGTGGTGCTCCCCGACGCCCAAGTCCACCACCCACCGACGCGGAAGGACACGCTGATACTCTTGGTACACTCCGATCTCCCTGACTCGCCGTGGTTCGACGCCGGCGACCACCGCAGCCTTCGGGCGCCGGCGAGATTTTTCAAACCTGACTTGTGGACCCCCACGTCAGCCTCTCTTCTTTCACCCCTGAAGCGTTTTCTGTTGGCGCCTTTGGGCAGAGTACGTTTTCTCTGTGGGCTGGCGCGTTTCTATTCGAACCGTTTTCTGTTCTCTCAGTTAAACCCCTGGAACTTTTCTGTTTCATTACAGATGAGTCCCTAGACAGAAACCCTTATAACTTTTTAATAAAAAGTGATTTTTGAGTGATTCTTTTTCTGACAGTCTTATAATTTTGTCTAGTTTTTTATGGGATTTATTTGAAAAAAATTTGGAACAACTTTTATGCACGCGTTGGTTTTCACGTTAGTATGCTTTTTCACTATACCGTAGGTTCCGGGAGAGGTGACGGAGCCGCGAACTTCGCCGAGCTAGACTCCGACTTCTCCGAACCAGGCAAGCATGTTTGAACCTTTGATATGATTAGTGTTTTGCATGTTTGCGTGAATGGTTGTGCATGGCATATGAGCATCGGTGAGTATCCCGTTGCATGTAAGGCAACTACCCGCGTGTTCCGAAGTTACTATGATCTCTGATGAGAGATGGCCTAGTCATGTGGTGACATGAAGGGCAGTAAGGTGGTACTGTTGTAGCATGCCAGCCTTATGTCATCCGTTAAATTCCGACGTTAACGTGCACGGAGTCACGTTATCGTTCTTCCCCCTTCCGTGCTACCACATGTTTTCTGCCAGAATGCGGTTTAGTAAGTTGGTAACCTCTTTCCGTGTACACACCAAATAGAGGGGCCGGGATGAGGGTTCCATGGCCCTGGATTGAAGCCAGTCATCCGGTCAGGGGGCATGGGTGTTTCCGGTTGGGACCGAGAGGGGGGCACCCCTTAGAGCGCGCGTATATAAATTTGATCCCATGCTACGCGAGGTTATAGCCTCCCCGTCTCAAGGTTTTTCTTGAACGTTGCCGAGGGTGATTCCTGGCTTCGGAATGTTGAATGGTGTGTACTGGTTAGATGTGTTTCTTCCAAAACACCGTAAACGGAACTAGTCCCCGTGACTACTGAAATCCGTTGGCTATGGTTAAAGTACAAACTCTGCAGAGTCAAATCCTTCCGAGTCATCGTATCCAAGGTCAAGTATCATGATCAGTGTATCCATATCCATGTCAAGTCCTCGTGGCATTATCCCCGGTAACCAAACTGGAGTAGTAAACTTGGTTAAACATTTTTCCTAAGGATGGACTAACCCCTGTATTTACCTCATACTTGATTATTCCCTTGTTATGATTTAAATTCTTGAGCTGCTAAGGTATTACGTTATGAAGCCCTTTATGTGATGTCGCTCAGACGTCCAACTGTGGCACTCTTGTTATTTACTCTTAATATAAGCCCTTTATGTGATGTCGCTCAGACGTCCGACTGTGGCACTCTTGTTATTTACTCTTAATATAAGCCCTTTATGCGATGTCGCTCAGACGTCCGACTGTGTCATGCACTATCTTTTATTTTCTATTATAAGCCCTTTATGTGATGTCGCTCAGACGTCTGACTGTGGCATTTGGTTATTTACTTTTGATATAAGCCCTTTATGCGATGTCGCTCAGACGTCCGACTGTGGCATGCACTATCTTTTATTTTCTATTATAAGCCCTTTATGTGGTGTCGCCCTGACGCCCGACTGCGGCATTGTTATTCTTGCATTTTCCTCTCGAGGAGTCATTCAGACCCTCGTTTGGCACCCAGTATTTATTTTGGGATTTCGGGAGGACTACCGCCCGACTTCTCTTTTATTTCCCATGCAGTATTATCTCTATGTCTGAATGCATTTGTGAATCTGTTCATATGCCTCATGTTTACATTTGTTATATCTTAAGTCCGAACTGTCTTGCGAGTACTTTCATAGTCCTCACCTGGCTTGTTGATTTGGCCAGATGTTGACGAAGGCGATCTCTTGGATGAAGAGTTTGATAGTGAGTCCGACGCCTAGAGGAGTCCCAGTCAGTCCCGTGCGATCCTGGATATTGGTCACTTGTATTAAATACGCTTCCGCCACCCGCAATAAGTCTCCTCGAGCCTCACTCTGACGCTCGAAGAGCTGTAGTTTTCAGGAGTCATATCACCCACTCCGCTGTGATATTTCCACCACCGTTGTTATCGTGAGTTAGTAGTTATGCCACCCTATCCGCCTTTATGTTTTTATTGGCGTGTTTGTAATAAATTGTTGAGCAGTCTCCGCTCAACCTTGTATTATATTCAGTACTCCTGGTATTTTCGGCTGTGACCAAGATATTGTCTACTAGTGAGAAGGAATTCTTCTTTACTGGTCCGTAAAAGGGATCGGTCTCTCAATAAATATTTTTATTGGAAAACCGGTCGTGACAAAATGGCATGTGAATAGGATGCTGAGGACGAGACGAACGTCAGTGGCGGTGCCACGTGGAGAAGCTCCCTCCTGTTGGCAGAACAGCCCCGAACTAAGTCCATGTGGGCAGCCACGAGATCGTCCACGAGGTTGTCGAAAGCTTCCTCCAGAGCTTCGAGATACTCAACAAGCATCTCGATAGCTTCATCTCGCTCTCCCCTATGGCAGGCGAATGCATAGTGACAAGTATATGGCACATGGCATGGGAGGTAGCGGTAGCGACGAGTCTTCATCGAAGGAAGAATATCCCGAAGGCGAGCTATCGCCTCACGGGCGGCCATCTGCATGGCATGCCTCTCCGTAGGCATGGCCCTTCCCACAAAACGGAAGTGGCGAGACGCAGAACGTCCTCCCTTGAATTACACCACGGCCTAGTGCATAGACACGTCGTCGCTGAGCTTGTGCTGGTAAAGCGTGAACTCCGGACGAGTCGCTGGCCCGATCGTGAGCTTGGTGATGGAGACGAGGAGTTTGACAAACCCCTCGGGCACATTAGTGAACACCCGAGTCTCGAAGTCGCTGCCAGCCATCTACAAAAGTAGGCAAAAATTCTGAGTAGTCAAATCATAAATTTATGATGACCAACAGAAAATAGCTACATTTGCAAAATGCTGAAAAAGCACTAAAGACGCTAATAACCAATTAGCGATCGCACCTAGTGGCTTCCTACAGTCAGCCTGGCTCTGGTACCAAGCTTGTCACGACCGGTTTTCCAATAAAAATATTTATTGAGAAACCGATCCCTTTTACGGACCAGTGGAGAAGAATCCTTCTCACTGGTGGACAATTTCTTGATCACAGAAGAAAAGCCAGGAGTACCAAATATAATACAAGGTTGAGCGGAGATGACTCAACAATTTATTACAAGCGCGCCGATATTACACATAAAGGCGGATAGGGTGGCATAACTACTGACTCAAAATAAACGCGATGGTGGATATGTCACAGCGAAGTGGGTGACATGACTCCTAAATCTTACAGCTCATCGAGCGTCGGAGTGAGGCTCGAGGATTCTTATTGCGGGTGGCGGAAGCATATATAATACAAGTGACCAATCTCCAGGATCGCACGGGACTGACTGGGACTCCTCTAGGCGTCGGACTCACTATCAAACTCTTCATCCATGAGATCGCCTTCGTCAACATCTGGCCAAATCAACAAGCCAGGTGAGTACTATGAAAGTACTCGCAAGACAGTTCGGACATAAGATATAACAAATGTAAACATGATGCATATGAACAGATTAATAGAGCGCACTCAGACAATGAGATAGCAATGCATGGGAAATAAAAGGGAAGTCGGGCGGTAGTCCTCCCGAAATCCCAATGTAAAGCTAAAGGCCAATCGAGTGTCTGAATGGCTCCTCGAAAGGATACAAATGAAATAACAATGCCGCAGTCGGGCATCAAGGCGACACCACATAAAGGGCTTGTAATGGAATATAAAGGACAGTGCGTGCCACAGTCGGACGTCTGAGCGACATCACGTAAAGGGCTTGTAATGGAATATAAAGGACAGTGCGTGCCACAGTCGGACGTCTGAGCGACATCACGTAAAGGGCTTATATCAAAAGTAAATAACGGGCGTGCCA